>NW_028145696.1:122500-190000 GCF_977016875.1 Pavona decussata
TCCTCTACCACTGCCTCAACGTCAACTTTCTCTGCTTTTTCAGCCTCCGCTACTTCTTTCTTAGATTCCAATACTCCACTCTCAGCTCTAGCTTCTTCAGCATTAGCCACCTCTGTTTCATCCTCGCCTTTCACTGCCTCATCCTCATCCTCAGCTGCCTTATCTTCTGCTTTTACTGTTTCACCTTTGGCTGCCACTGCTTCACCAATGATGTTCTCAGCTTTATTTTCATCTTTGCCAACTTTACCCTCACACCCCAGTGATCCATTTTCAGTCTCTGCCTCTTCCTGGACGTGCACTGCTTCATCCTCTGGATTCTTGGAGTCATCTGTAGCCTCAATCATTTTGACCTTGGCTCCTACAGCTTCACCTTCAGCTTCTGCTGTCTTAGTTTCACCCTTTTCTGTTTCACGCACAGTTTTTATTTCTTCGTGTTCATTTTCAGCTGTTTCATCTCTCACTTTCTTTTCTCTGTCTTCATCAGTTTCCTTTATTTTGACCTCTGTTTTCATTACTGCATCTTCAGCGCCCAGTGCCTTGCCAACAGCCTTGTCTGCCTCACCTTCAGCCTCAGTTGTTTTTCTATCAGCTCCCGGTGTTTTATCTTCACCTGTTGCTGCTACCTCTTCAGCTTCTTCCCTTGCTGCTACTTTCAACTCTGCTCCTGCTACCTCAGCCTTAGCCTCCGTTGTTGCAGCCTCTCCCCCTTCAGCTTTCGCCACTTCTTGTCCAGCTTGACCATTTTCCGTGTCATCCGTCTCCTGATGAGCATCGCCCTTCCCTCCTGTAGTTCCAGCTTCTATCTTTGGTTTCACTTCAACGTCAGCTTCAGCTTTGCTATGATTTTCACCAGCTTCTGGCTCTGCTTCATCTTTAGTTCCTGGTATTTTTTCTGGGTCTTTGCCTTCGTCATCTTTTCCTCCTTGGTCTATCATCTCGGCACCAGGGTCTGAGTTAATAGAAAAGGACGCTTATATGAAGTGTTCTGTTTCAAAGTATTCAATACAACAATTGCAAAACAGATTAAAATGTGGAAATGAGTGGGAAACTACAACTCAATAAAGAAACCAGGTAGTTTCGTTTTAATTTGGGTTTTTAATTTACGATCTAATCATATTCCAAACTAATAAATATCAAAGCACAGTCCTAGAGGCGTTTTCCCAGGTGCCTTTATACATTATTGTTCGGGAAAGCGAAACAATTAGCTGTTTCCTTCATTTACGTTTTATAATACAAGACTCTGTGCCAGCCCGTAAGCTTATAACAATTATAATTTTGATTTATACCGTTCGGTTGTGACTTTCAGCGAATTCTTTCTTAAGTTCTATGGCGATGCTGGCGTTATCTTGCTATTAACGGGATAGCAATGTCGCTACTTGCAGTAGCTACAAAAACCGTACAGAATACTCGCAACTGAGGACCTCTAAATTATCATCTGTTTTCTCTTTGAGGGCTGTAAATAAATGAAGTACTTTACCTCGTGCGACGACGATCACTGGCTCTTCCCGTTCATAATCTGCATTAATAAGAAAAATAATGATGGTCCAGGCTATTGTACTTCTAAGTAAAGGTTAAATAGAGCCACTTTCGTAATACAGGTCTCCTGAGGAGGTTGGTGTCATTTAATCGGCAGCTTTATAGTGGGTATTTATCAATACGGAAGCTTTTCTTTTAGTTCTTATTGATTTTGATTTTCATCGACTGATAATATGTGCTCTAAGAGCTGAAATTTATTATGGTATTAAAAAAAGGTCACCCTATCTTAAGATGGAGGAGTTGTGAGAAGCTTTGTCGAGAACTAACTTATTAACTAAGAAGAAGCTTTAGGGCGTAATACAAGCGTACCTGTGTCCGATGATGCATCCCCTACTTCTGAATCTGAAAGCAATAAGAGGCAAAAAGTAATATTAAATAAATTAAAAGGATATTCAGATAATCCTAATACTCATTTGACGTTTCAGGGACGAATGTGGTGCAAAACTATTTATAGTTTTATAAGAAAAAATAGAGAAAAGAGAAAGAAACCTGAGATAAGCCATCTATATGAGTGATAAAATTAAAGCTATGCTACACATTGGCATTCAAATCCTAGCAGTAGGGAGAATGTTTGTCCCATGAACCTAATTTATGGCCTTAGCTCCTACGAGTCCACTGTATCTCAGTAGTAGAGCATCCGAACTAGTAATCGGAAGGTCTTAGGTTTGACTACGAAAAGGAGTACTCAAATTTCCTTTTTCCGAGTATGCCTCCGCTATTTACTGAATAATACATCATTCTCAAAGAATACCTATTTCTGATTACAAGCTAGCTTATACAATTCCAAGATCCATTTTTACACGAATATATCTTTCTTCGAAATTTCATTGTCTGTTATTCTCTAGGTATTCTGTAATGGTACACAGCACTAGATTACTACTCGAATCACCTTGCTCAGCAGCTGCTTGACCGAGAACTTGCATCTCCAGCATTTCCTGGTCTTGCTCGTCTTCTGGCAAATTAAAGGAAAGCCAGAAATAAATACAACTAATTAATAACAAGTCATTAAGAATAAGTGCACAAGTATTTTACTAAATAAAGGCAAATATATAACCAGCAAAAGAACGGAGACTAGTGTTTAAAAAGGTGCCACACTATTGGTGCACAGCTCATAGTACGCACTCCGACTGAAAAGGACAAAAATAAACGAAAATACGGCGGCGAATTGTATTGTAATGGGAAATAAATTTACCCTGGTCGCTCTCATAGTCGTCAGTGTCCTCGTCTTCCGATTCGTCATGTTCCTCTTCACCTCCTTGTTCTATTACAAGACACATAAAAGTGTGAATGGTAATGAGAACGTAATTTAACTTCAACAGCTTTATTTTTTGAGGCACTGGCTGCGAACAACCCAAAGCTGGTTCCTTGTGGGGCGTTCACACAGCAATATCGATAAACAAGTTGACATGAAAGTGCCGAGGTTATTTAAAATTCAGAAAAAGTTTTAATTGTGCTAACCTTCATCGCCTTGACAACAGAGAGGAATCCCACGCAAATAGCACCAGAGCTTTAGCATTTTCTGTTTTAAGATCCCTCGCACCTGAAAAATAAGCCGTTTAGTTAATTTTTAAAGTTTTCATTAATTATTTTAATTTATGAAAAATAACAAAAGTTATCAATATGGTTAAGTAAACAATCATGTTCACACTAAGGGAGGGAAAGGAATTGGCCAGCATGAACTTGGAACCATCCTACACTGCGACCCGTCCTCGAAATTTTATTTGACGCTAACATAGCAAAACATTATTTTCTGTGTTTCAATTTTTGTCTCTCTTTATGACTTATTTGATCTCCTCACCGTTAATATTACATTTTTAAATCGTTTTTTTTCCCTAGCTTGTGTGTACGTTTTGTCAATTTTGTGGTATCGAGAGGATTTTACGATAAATGAGGATATAAAAGATGCCGGGATCTGTTATTCCTAGGCGTAAAAGGTGTGCAAAAACAACAGCAGCAAGTATGTTTTTTTCGTGCACTACTGAAGTTGTACAAACGTAGGTTTAGCTCATAAACACTTATGCAGATTGTACTATTAAAGAAAGTCAATGTTCCCCCATGTTAGCAAGATTCACTCAATGTGTGATAAATGAACGGTCTATTTTTGGAATAGCTGAATTTTTTCTTTCTAGATTGTCTAATGAAGGGTACAAGAGGTTACATACCTGTGGGGTTGCAAAGGTGTAGAGCACTGGATTCATTGCTGAGTTAATTGGTAGGACAAAGACAGCAATCCACACGGCGATATCGTCAGGTGGCTCAAAGGCTTCGTTTAACACCGAATTCAAACCAATCACCACAATCGGGATCCAGGATACAAGGTCGGTTAAAATAATCCAAAACACACGTTTGGCGAGGGACGTTTCTCTCTTGGCATCTCTTGCCCTGGCTTTTCGTTCCCTTCTCGTACCTTGACGGGTGAGCCGCCATCTCGACATGCAGGTCTTGTACAAAATCATGGAGTACGCCACAATAATAACGATAACCAGAGCAACATTCAAACCCACAAATACGGCAATTGAATACTCCCATCCCGAAATAAAGTCGGGGTCAAGCTGGAGGGGGATACACACGACTGATTTACCATAGTAGAATATGCTTTTGTCATGGTCATGGAAATAGCGGATGCCGAAGGTTGGCATGTAAGCAAAAAGAAAACCGATCACCCAGATGGCAAGGCAAAACTTATGGGCCTTCTTTCGAGTGAGTCCCTTGAATTGATAAGGGAACACGATCTTCTTCACTCGCTCAATGGCGAGGAGCGCCAGTGTCATGATGGATACCTGGCTGGACATCGCCGACATTCCCCCTACCATCTGGCATCGGAAACCGGTTCGCCACTCAAAGTCATGCAGATAATATTCACCAGACCAGACAACATCCATTACTCCGACAGTAATAAGGTACACTCCCATCAGTCCATCCGCAACCGCAACGTGCATCAACAGAATCGTTTGCACGACATTCTTTTCTTTAAAGAACACTCGCCAGGTAATCACAAACACAGCCCCAAGAATCGACAAAATTCCAACCACCCAGATGCACCTTTTTGGGTTTACGTTCCGAAACATACTGTCACAGTTTGCAAAATTGTCATTGATGAGAAAAGCACAGCCGGCGTCTTCCTTGAATTCCGCATGGCAGCACATAAGGTTGGTATCAAGTATTCTGCAAGATAATCATAAAGGCCAAACAATTAACACTTTAAATGAGTAACTTCGAAGGTCGCTTCATGTCACTGTGCAATTGGCTGAATTAGTCAGTAAAGCGTTTAATAAGACTTTTTATTTGCGTGCTGACAATGCGTAAGGTTTGCTTATTGCTAGATAAATTGCGACAAATGTGGGCATATGACATAACATGACCCTGTTAGCGTTTTAGGATTTCAGTATTATTCTCTGCGATGAGCATTCATTCCTTTTAGCCATGAATTGTTGCTATAGGAAAAAAAATCACAAAAGGGACGTTATGTTTTTGAAGGCTTTTTGTTATTTTTGTTGAAATATGTATGAAAAGTAGGGTGTAATAATTTGTAGATTTAAATCAAGATCCTCTTGTGTAGAGGGTATACCACTGTCAAACTCAACAGTAGGGCAGGAAATTTATACCAAATTTGGGCATAGCGTGCCAAAAATGTGAACAAGCTAATCCCGTAACGTTCAAATACTTCCCGTTGTTGCCTAAGCTCATATGGCCACAAATTTACTGGGACGCAAATGATCACCTTGTAACTTACTGGTTTCGAGAACGGGTACAGCAAGTCAAAGGATGGAACCCACCATAAAAGAGACTAAATGCTTTATCGTTCATATTTCATGCCACGACCTCATACGCCTGTTAAAATGACGTGCAAACTATGTCCTTTAAAACCCAACAAGAGTTTGCATTTTTGTTAAAACAGTCATTCTTAGTTGCCCCTAAGCCTAACTCCTGGAAATGAATCAAAACCTGCCAATTACAGCTAACAACAGGATTTCGTATCTGTACAGAGCTAAATTTCCTAGTTTTCAATAGGTTTTCTACGATCATTGGCAGCAGTTAAACATGTCATCATTGGTGGAGTTTCCATCTTCTTTGCATGAAGTTATTATGAAATTAATATTGAGACCCCGGTTCCTTTTTCTGTATAGTATGTATTAATTTCAAAGTGCGTAGACAGGTTTTCACAATAAAATTTGTTTGGGTATTCTTTATTGGAAACTCAGGACTAGTCAAGTAGAAATTCGCTTTTATTAGTCCGCTGAATTGCATAGGTTTATAACAATTATTTTATTAAAGAATATTACATGTGTGTAATGTTGTCCATTCCAGCGAAAAAACCCACAGGAAGTTCAGCCATCAGGTTATAATGCATAAATCTGAAATTCAACACATAAAGATGTAACTTATTTAGGCGCTGAGTTGCTCGCGTAATTTAAGGCCCGGTTAGTGTAACTTTGGAAATAATGTTAAGGTTTTCAAACATATTCACACAGCTTCCCGTCACGATAAATCTTTGGCGAATTAGGTTTCAAAATAATTCTGTTCAGCCTGGTAGGGGATGGGCTAACTTTAAAAGATCGCAACTTTCCTAATATTTGAAGCAACAGCACCAACATCTGTGACCTTACCTAAGATTTATACGAAAGAATGTGATACACCATGTGTTTCCATGGGAAAAAGTGTACCGTCGTTACTTCGCATATTTATTCCATGGTAGCTTTTGATAAAAATTTTCGGTCTTGATTATTTTGTAGTCAGGTTAAACGTCTTTCTGGGGTTTTGTAAAAATTGAGCCAAGACGTTGGATTTTGATCAGTGATGTTATTCTCACGTCAAGTGACGTCATGCCACTTGGATTATGAGAGAAAGAAATTAAGTGGGGTTGAACGCCGGCTAGGTTGACATATTTTTGCACAAATGATACTTAACATTTACAGCTCTGCGCTTAGCAGAATGGAGTTTAAGTGAAAGTAGAGCTGTAGGCGGCTAGATATTTTTCCATACAAACGGGAGACTCAGTACAGTTTTTAAGAAAGTAAAGTTCATTCAAATGCCTAGTCAACAAACACCGTACTGTAACGGTGAGCTATTCCCAGAAAGCCTGACTACTGTCTTCTTCAAATTGAATCACTAATGATAACAATAATAACGGGAATTTCAGTTGAATCCACACAGTGGCTCTTCTCTCCACTGTTTCCAGGACTAATTGGAATTTGGAAATGTTGGTTCAGTTTTTGTGGAGGGAGGAAAACCGGAGTACCCGGAGAAAAACCCTCGGAGCAGGAACGAGAACCAGCGACAACAACGACAAAAACAATCAATCAATCAATCAATCAATCAATTAATCATTTAATCAGTCGTCAGTCAACCAATCAACCAATTAAGCAGTCAATCGATCAATTAATCAATCAATGATTCATTCAACCTATCATCAAACAATTAACCAATCAATCCATTCACCCATCCATCATGCTAAGTATGTTTTCATTTCCTTGAATGGCACAAGGCAATCACTTTGCGTAACAAATATTGTCTTCTAGGATATTTTTAATTGATGTAAATTGAGACAGAACTCTATTAAAGGCCTATTTAGACGGTACAACTTTTGCTTATACAACTGTCGCTAGCGATTTCCAGAGTGCGCTGCTCGCCTCATAAGATGTTAACACATTTTTTTAAAATCCTACGACATTTTTTGTGACGTACACGACAGTCGTAAGCAAGTTGTAGGTTTGATTTACAAGAAACAATTCGTGTGGTAGGCCTGTCGTAAGTCTGTCGCATGCGACAAAGTAGTACCGTGTAAATCGCCCTTCTGACATAGGTGTTACACTAAGGTTCTTCCAACAATGATTGGGACCTATAAATAAATTATTCGTTTAGAACCTTACGAATTATTTGTAAGCTTAGCTGTTTTGTCCACGTTTTTCTTTTTCCACACAACTCACACATAGCCAGCAAAAATGTAAATGGAATAGAAATTTGTTCCTATGAAAACCAAAGAGTTATACTTACAAAAATCGCAATGTTTTGACGTCTTGGAAGGTTTCTAAGGAGACGTTCAGGATATCATTATCGTGGATGTCACTACAAAAAGGAGATATGTGTTGTTGATGTTATATTGATTTGATACGATTGATGCTTTTATGAAGTTGTCATTTCACAATAATAATGTTTAGAGAAGCGGACACCCACAAGACCATCATTTGGTGTCCGTAATAGCGAGAGTCCACAATTTCTTCGTACCCCGCTATTGTGAACTCTCGCTATTACGGACACCAAATAATGGTCCCGTAGGTGTCCGCTTTTCTAAACATTATAGTTGTGAAATAACAACTCCCTGAAAGTATTGATCGTATCACATAAATATAATATTGACAGATGTCTCTATAATGTTACGAGCCAAAGAAGGGGCAAGTCTGTCTACAACATTGAAATGACAAAATCAGCTAAAATACCGTTGTCGTTGAATCGTTTATTAATACGACGAAGTCTCCAGCAGAAATAGCTAGCCCTTCGCATATCTTGGCTGCAGTTTCAGATTGCTCTTTTTTTTCCCTTCTGATTAGGCATTCTCGACGCCATTGATTTGTCAGCTGCTGAATAACTGTGGTGACGTTATTTCTGCGTAATATAAGGCGCCGCCGAGTTTGGGAATCGAACCCGGGTCACATAAGGCGAACAAACGAAAGAAACGCAACCCACATAAGGCGTCGAGTCTTAGAATCCAATCCGGGCCACATTGATGGGAGTCGAGTTCTCTCACCAGTACGCCATCCCTGCTCCCAGATTTTATTATTCTTGTACTTTTATGACGTCGAGTAATCCGTCGATTTTCCAAACGTTGCTTGCGGTTCCTTGCTCGGGCAATTCGTCTTTAACGAATTTAATTTCTTTGGGATGATTGGCCTTAGTGACAGGAATTAACAATCCACCGTATTGATATGAGGGGACGTCCCGTACGCTGATTTTTTCATGAGCCAATCTAAAGGAAATTGAATACTCTGATACTGGGCAGCCGGGGATTCGTAACAATTCATTCGTTTGTGCCGAGATGATTTGTTGAGGTCCTCTAAATCGTTGTTCTCAGACTTTCTACTGATGAATCGCAATAAGAACGTAACAAATTAAGTCCCTGAATGGCTCGACTAGCAGCAACATCCTGAAGCGATTTCAGATAGTTGAATTTGTCGATATTCGAGAGAGATGCGTTATCGTGCACCCTAGATTTGTACACGAGTCCCAATGTTTTCTCCAGGTTGTTACGTCCCCTCGAAATTTGGGACCATTTCCAAAATGAAAGATTAAACAGGTAGGTGGTATAGTAAGTACCACTAATGAAAGCCAACCGGTTAGCTCACTTCGGGGGCATTCACAAACCATCACTTCATTAATTGTAAACTGCACCACAACCATTCTGGCAAAGTCCCCCACACAGTGTTGTAAATCATCCTTGAAAATCACCCACGAGGAAGTGGATAATATTATCTATGTTGGTATATATCTTCTGACTTTAAAGTTACTTAGCTATTTATAGCTCTGTGCGTGTCTAAGATATTTTACCCAGTGAAGGGCTAACCATTGTCTACTCACAGGGACAAAAGACTCCTCATCCCCTTGAAAATCCGCTTGGGTAGTTCTTTAATATGATTATTCGACAGATACCTTCAAAAACCAAACAAGTTAAAAAGGTATCAAAACCAAGAAACTCGACACGCGCTTCAATTTGGTTACCATGTAGACACTTTAGATAAGTCTGAACCACCACTCTCCATTTCGTTCAGAGGCGTATACGAAAACTGTTAGCAAGTTTCCATTTTACACACATATAGCCGGTGTTCAGTGGTCGGCTCTTCAATTGAGGTTTAAACAAAAGGAACTTTGTCATTCCCACAACCAGGACAAATAGGGTCTCAGGTCGTTTAATGTTTCAATGAAAAACTGTTGTTAGATGATTTACATTTGTATTGTATACTTTTATTAGTTTGTTTATCAATCAGAATTAGTCTAGTCTGGCAATTAATAAATGGCATTACTCACAAATCAAATAAGTCCTCCAAGCCACTGAACTGATCAGGATGAAGCTTCGATATGTTGTTTTCCTCCAATCTCCTAATATAGTTTTGTAGCAAACAACAAAATATAACAGGTGAGTTAATTATGATGAGCAAAAGCCCAGCTTACATTTTGTTACAGGTAACGAAACCTTTGTAAAGGGGGAATAAAATAGTGGATACATTATTTGCATACTGTTAGTTCTAAATCGAATTGGTCTAATTAAAATGTTAAACAATAAATTTAAGTGAAAATCGTTAGCTTAAAATTTATTTAGCCAAATCTTCTTTTGAAAATTTACTTCCGAATATTTTTTACCAGAAAACTGGCAAATTTCATTGAGATTCATAACATTGCAAAATTATATCCTCCTTATGTTTAAAATGATGTTATAACGACAATAAACTGTGTGATTATATGTTAGCGAATGCTTACTTTTAAGAAAGAATATTTATTTCTCCTTCGTCTCACTTGTATTCATCTCAAGAGTTGGTGAAGGAGGCAAAAGAAGTACTAGTCTACGCTTTTAAAGGCCAATTATGTTTTATATATCAAATGAAAAGCCGAAAAACCTTGTTAGTGTTCTGGCTAAGATTGATTTGGCAACAATTTGAATGTCATTTTGTCGGAAGAGTTTATCGGACTTTTAATTTTCTAGTTTTATCGTCATATATTTTACATCGTATAGTTAAAGATTTACTGAAAACCTTGAGTAGAAATATTAAAACTAAAGCTGTCCGACGTTTCGATGATGCTATCATTGTTATCAATTCAAAGTGGCTGTTTCTCCGTGGTTGAATATAAATAAGTGGAAACAGTATAATAGACATATAGTTTCCCTGTGATAAAGTAAATAACTTGGCGCGGATGGAGTCAGCTTGCATGTTCAAAGCTGACTTAAGATCTTGAATGATAGTCGCGGCATTTTTTCAGCACTGAAAAGTTGTTAGTTAAATCCCGTACATATGCTTGCCAATTGAAGAATTCAGTCAACTTTGTTCGGCAACGCGTTGATGAAGTGTCGGTTGGTGTACCCGACATAGTCCATATCGCATAGACCACATTGAAAAGGCAAGCGAATATCTTCACCAATTGATACGGACACACTTAGCGATTTTACTTTTTTGTCGATCGCGGCGATGTGGCACTTTAACATTATTCCCAGGCTCCATCGTATCACTGCTAACCGCCATTTTGAAAAGTCGTGTGATAAAATAGCCCATCCAGATTAGTTGACTTACTGGCAATTCGCAGCGATGAGCGTAGAAAATTGCGGGAACGGGCACATTAGGCGAATTTAATCGACGATATATGACGTGCCAGTTACCGGCAATTTTATACGCCGATCGGCGTATAAAATCGCCTAGTGTGTCACCGGCTTTAACTCACGAAATATTGATCATTCAAAGTCTTTAACCAGCTTTGAACGTGCAAGCCTACTCCATCCGCCAAGTTATTTACATAATCACAAAGAAACTAAATGTCTGTTTTGTTGTTTTCTCTTTTTCACGTTTTCAAATTTAAATTCAACCAGGAAGAAACAGCCACTTTGCTTTGATAATTATGATAGCATCGTCGAAACGTCGGACAGCTTTAGTTTTAATATATTTTTACAATTCTATATCATGTCAGCGTTTGTAATGATTTTATGTATTTTTCTATACTTTTGAATCAATTTAAACAGTTTCGTGAGATTCTTAAAACATGGATACGTCCTATTACACGAACCACAAAGGGAACGATATATCTTACAGAACCAATTGTCATAACTTTGTTGTTATTTAAATACGTGGGCGGTGCTTTTTAATCCCCCACCCCTACCCCTTCCCTCATCTGCTCCCATAAGGCTTATAAACTCAAAACAGAACAAGAAAAAAAAAAAAAAAAGATCAATACAGCCAAAATTGGTCTGCATTTGTTGGTTTCTATCACAGTTCCTCCCTGATACAGTTTTCCAATTTAGCGATCTAATTTTTCTATGAGCCAAACCTCACTTACAGTATCTTTATCTTGGTCAAGTTCCTGAAGACGTCATGGGAGAGATTATTAAGTTTGTTGTGAGCCATCCACCTACAAAACATACTTACATTTTAGCTGTACAAATAATACAACTAGTCACAACTTAGCTAAAAGTACTCAGAATTAAACATGTGGTGCTTTAATTAACTTGACCCTTAATCTACACCGGTAAGGGATAAATTATGCCCCGGCGACTTTGAACCTAAAAAGCTTTTTCAATATTTGCACAAACTCCATAAAAACTTTTGGACCTTTCCAGGTATTTATCTCGAAAAGTTAAGGTGTGATCGGTTAGAGTTCATTGAGTTTGATGTTACCATGGCAGCCAATTGTTAACAGAGATTTTTTCAAAAAATTGGAAATACCTAGATGTTACTTTGTGTTTTAGCTGATGTTATCTTTCCTTATTGGTTTTAATTAGTTTTCTTTCAATTTCAACGCGTTTCTGAAGTCTTGCAAAATCCAGAAATCAAAAATGGTGGATCCAATATGGCCGCCATTTGGTAATTATGATGTGTTTGCCGCGTCATATGACGTCATCACTTCTCGTTGCAGACCTCAAAGGAAACATCCTCGGACGTACTGTCTATTCTCCAGGCCTTTTATAGTTGCGAAGTTATGGAGTGGGGGGAAGGAATCCCCTCAATACCCTCCCCCAAAACACAATGAATATAATGTGTTAGTTGGGATACATTTTGTCCGCTGGATAGCGACTTATTCAGTGGATAAAGTTATACGCTCTTTGAAAAACCAGAGCCTTGATGAAAGTGGTTAATGCTTCCCAAAAAAAATACCAAGGGCAAGTGTTAACGTCTTTAGAGGCAAATGGAATCTATCGACAAAAAAAATAATGGAGTATTTTTGTCGAATTCCACCTTACTGAATGTTCACACTTACAGCTGCGTCAGGTTGAAAAGGTTCCCAAAAATCCTGCGTGGTAATCTCTTAATATTATTGCGAGACAAATCCCTGTTGATCCAGGAAAAAAATACAATTAGGAATCTAGCAAAACACACAGCTTTTCATAACAGTAAGATTAACATCGACTGAGTTTATAAACTTACTTCAGCCACTCCGCTGATATAAAAGTTACGCGTTTTTCTCCCAATCATCCAGCACCAAAGTCTTACTTGGCCCCTAGATAATTTGTTTCTTTTCATTCTAGTCGGTACAATTTTGATCATTCAGAATGAGTGTATATGCAGAATGAGTCTATATGCATTTGAATTCTTCAACTACAACATATAGCTAGGACTCACCTGGTGCACCATCTCGTGGCAAGATTATAAGTAACTGGCATGAACAACTGCACTTATTACCATTATAAATTTTTATTCAATATTAAAGTTACATGTCTAACCCCCAAATCCACATTTCCTGTCCTCTTAGCCTGAAAACACATTAAGTTGAATATTACGCGGATAGATTTCTTGACTGGGATAATCATGTAAACTCATTTCCTGGATATTATGCATGTTACAGCAGTACTGTTTTGTTTGCTGTGTTTTACGCGCTATTCATTAATTATTTTAGGAGACTAAAACTTTAGGAGATGAGTAGTAGCACATGACGAAACAATTGTAAGAAGATTTGATCTCTTGATACTCACAGTTCGTCCAAATTTATGAGATCTGCAAACAGTTCAGCATGTAACTTCTCGATATTGTTATCGTGTAACCACCTTCAAAAAATGAAGCGGAAATTTGGCCTATCTGATAATGACATTGCTTGAATAGCACTAGGTTGTATACCAGAAAGGAAAAGAAATCAAAGGAAAGAAAACTATTACAACTTGCTGAGGCACTAAAACAAGATTAAAAATGTAGAAAGCAGTAAAATATAATTAAAACAATTAAACTTCTTTAGCATCAATATAGCAATGGGTGAGTACGAGATTGTTTTTAATCATTAATAAGAATACCCTGACCAACAGGTTAATATGTAAATTGAGATTGACAATGACAGAGTCATTGTTAAAAGATAAGCCATATAACGATAGTATAGTCCCTGGGAGCTCGACATCATTTGAGCGTTGGAACATGACATAACTTAGTTTCTTACACAGACAACCGAGCATAACAGAGCATGACCCTATGTAGACGAGGAGGAGAGAGAGGGGGGGTGCCCGCAGCGACTTTGAACATTAATAACTTTAAAAATATTTAAGAAGACGCCCTGAAACTTTAGGACTTTGTCAGAAATTTGTCCGAAAAATTTGATGTGGTTGGTTAGTTTTCAAAGGCTTTGATGTTACCATGGAAAGCAACTTTTGACAGGCAGTTAATCTAGAGGATAGAAAATCTCTTTTTAAAATGAAGAAAAATCACTTTTCTTTCCGTAATTATAATGTTTTAGCTCATAATAGTGTTATGTATTGGTTTTGATTTCTTTTCGTTCAATTTCGACGCTTTCCTGACGTTCTGGGAAAATCCAGATATCCCAGATGGCGTAACCAAGATGGCAGCCATTTGACATTCATGACCTTACCACCACGTGTTTGACGTCATCACTTCGCCAATTTTGTTGGCTTTCTGATCCCTAGCCTCCCACGTAGTCGCGTTTAGGGGACTCGTATTATCTCCTCCCCACAAGACGAGTCACCTTAAAACGACTGTGTGGGAGGCTGTCTGATCCTATTCGATCGAATAAGCTTTTGATTTACTAGTGGAATTTTAATTTGGAACTGAAATCGATACGTTTGGCCCGGGTAGGAAAAAAATCCCTTCCTTTTGGCAGGAAAAGTGGGTAACTATACTAACAAGTGGTTATGCTAACTTGAAGTTAGATTACTTTACTCACAGTTCGTCTAAATCTTTCAATCCACGAAACAGACTTTTGTTTAACAGCGTCAGGTTGTTGCTGTTCAATCGCCTGCACAAGTAACGAACATATCAAGGATTACTGACTATTATAATCCGCGAATTATACTTGATTATTATCGAAATTAAAATATTCAAATTTATTCTTATTCTTGTTTGTCGCGAGATTTGTCTCTGTATATTGCTTATATAAAAGCAGGAAAATAATAATTATATGTACAGCCACATCGTAATAACTTGTAGAGGATGTATTAAAAACCCAGGGAGACTAGACATTATAATTTATGTCTAGCTTAAGCATATAGAGGGCGTTCATTAAAAGGAGATATTTGATAAGCTCTGACAGCCTCATCGATTCTAAGATCTAATGCAATGGCTTTAAAGCTGCATGGCTTAACAACTCCCGTAGCTATTGTTCTCAGTTGTGTTTCCAAATATCAGTATCTCTTCCAAAGTTACGGTCCACAAACTACTGAAGTAATGACGTCTTCTTTAGCTTTTTAATTCTCAATTATATCCTCGGGAGTTTTTCACATAGCCCTTTATTGCGTATCAGGAGTTCTGTGCCCGTTGTTCGAAAGCCAATAAACGCTAATTTGGTCATTATTCGTTGCCATAAGAATTGAAAGTGTATCGTTTACAAGGAAAAGAAGAGAATGCTACTTACAGCCGTAATAGCTTTGTGTTGTGGCTGAAAATCTTTGGTGGTAGGTTTTGCAATTTGTTGTACTGCATATACCTACAAAGATAAAATAAAATAAAAAATTGCGATAAGAAAAAGAGAAGCTTGCAATGATCATGGAATAGGCCGGTAACGAGTTGAAAACGAGGCTAAGTGCAAAGCCTTTCAAATTTAAATTAAATTTGCTTGAATATGAATGAAAACTAATTTTCATAATAAAAACTTTGCAGTAAGCTTCGTTTTCACAATGAGGTGCAAAGAAACTCGGAAATGGCCGATTCGAATCGTGAATATGGTCTATTTTTAGGTTTACTTACAAGTGTTTAACAACACACCGTGCGCAAGCTGCAACTATAGAAAGTCTCACGATCTATTTAGTGCTCAATTTAAAGATGAATAACAATGGTACAGTGTAAATTCAAAAAAAAGCTGCAGTCAATATTTTAATCTGTTTGACTATTTAATTAAAATATGTATACCATATTGACATGCCTTTTTCGCCCGTTCGTCCACTCATTCATTCTCTCTTTTTTTTATTTTCTTTTGCCAACAGGGACAGCTATCACAGCAGCTGTTGTTATTGATTTTTAGCTTGCCAGTAACTGTTTTATAACGGAACGTTTTCGCCAAGTGATGGCACAAGTAAAAGTAAAGTTTCCCTACTTAATGTATCTCCGAATTACCCTCAGAAGATGTTTGATTGAGCTTTTAGTTTACACTTAATCATAATACAGAACAAACTTTTTTAAAAGAAACCAATTTAAAGAACAATTTTCAGGCGAAGCCTCTGACGTTTGGACCGTGCTATATAAAAGTTCACGAATTACTTGGCATTACCTCAATCAGTTTTTTTGTTAAACAAATGCAATTAACCATTGATCCGTTATGTTGTATCTGTTAAGTTATATTTTTTCAGTGTACAAAATAAGTAAAAAAAATACTTACAAATACTTCAAATTCCCCAAGCCATGAAACACACTTTCGTTCAACTGAGTCAGATTGTTGTCGTTCAAAAGACTGCATCATTTACAAAGGAAACACATCAAGTATATTAGCAAAGTAGCTTTATTCAAGGATGACAACGTTTAGTATCGATCATGGTAAAGAATCCCATTATGAACATTGTGAATTACTAAGATCACCACGTTGCTTTCTGCAGGTTAGTAAATGAACATTCGCTTATTGCGAATGGCCATGGGCTCAAACATCGCTAAGGACAAGATTTGCTCTGGCCACTGAAGGAGTGCACTGAATTGCATTAATGGTACTAGTGTAAGAGGATATAAGTGTTGCCGGAAGATGAATGCTGTTTATTTATGCATCAGTTGTAGAACGACCTTTATTAGCTCAATATTTACTCCGACAACAGAATGTTGTCGTGTGCCCAAACTGACCCTGCATTGTTTGACCAAAGGCAGTTCGGTTTTTTCCAGACTAGTGAGATTTTACATGCCGCTCATTGGTCAATGTAACTTGATATGGAAAACTGTCCCAAATGTCGGTGCCATGATGAATTACTGCTTCATTCAGTGTTATTAAGTGACACAAATATGGGGCTTGATTAAAAAAGCACTTCAGAAACGCATTAGTTTGTGCCTCCTACTTATCTGAAGTTTAGACAGGAGTGTTTTGCCAGGTTCTAAAAATAGCATTTGCCGGAGTTGAAATAAAACATCTCATATTAAGTGGACGTTTCTAGAGTCATTGTTTGTGTTTCGAGGGATTTTCTCGAGCGCTAAATTGGATCACTTGGCTGAATAACACAAAGAAAACATGTATAGAAGAAGATCATCGAGAACACAGGGAACGACTGCAGATAACTCCCGCTTTTCTGAATATGCTTCAATGGACTCGAAGGAGTTTCGATTACGAAAAACTATTTTAAGGGTACAATGTTTATTGCCAGAAAGTCGGTTTTTAATAACTTAGAGAGCCAAATCATTGGAAACTTTACAAGGCCAAGAAGCACCTTGAGCTAATTTATACGAAGAATTACCACCAATCAATAGGAAATGGATTTGAAAAAAATTTTCTGAGAGTTTTGAGAAAAGGATCCCCTGCCTCAACTGAATACGAATTTGTCACACCTGGCTAAAATTTTATACCCATTTTTAAGGTGGTCTTTTTTTAAGTAATTCCCTTTTCTTTTCTTTTCTTCCTTTTCTCTTCTTTTTTTTAAGATAAATGCCTTGTTCTCATGTTCACTTACATGGTGTCCAGCTTAGGATTGTTGTCAAATATTCCTGGAGGTAATTCTCGTAACCCGTTGTTTTCCAACCACCTACCAAATGTAATGAGATGGAGAACTTTGCAAAAGGGCCAAAACAAACACATAAAACGACAACAATCATTTCTTTTATAATTATGCTTATTGAGGGAGCCTGTAAATTACTCTTCTTTGGAAGATGGACACTTCGTTTAGCCTTTATGAAATTCATGTATGCACGTTACCGCTGATCACTTGTTCGTGGACATTCTGAGGAGTCGTGTTTAAATCGAAAAATGCACAATGGTTCAGTTGTTTACGGCGGAATGTATTCTGATATTTACAATTTATTTTGTGATATTCAAGCGGAACAGGACACAAAAACTTTAGAAGTCGATCAATTCATGCGAATTTTCACTTAGCTTTCACGTCCACTGTAGTTCAATTTTATTCAGCGCATTTCTGCATTGTTTTGATTTCAGTGAATCGTTGTTCGCGTAATAAATATGCAGTACAACGCATCTCAAAGGTCTTGTTGCCGTTGGTTTAGTAGAAATATCCACATTATTAATTTGAAAAATAATAATAATCAAAATTCATAAAGCCATAAGTGCTTGGAAACGCCAACTTATCAAGTTTCCGAATAGAAATCTTTAATGTTGAAAGAAAAATTATTTACAATCGCTCGTAAAAGTTAGAATAAAACTGATTTTTTCCATTCGGGACAAGACGGCAAAAGGTGATATCATGATAGGAAACTCTACTTCTGTATAAATCCTGTTCACATTTAACACAATTTCTTCACTTTAGTTTAAGATGTGCGACTCGAGCTCTAGGAACAATAACTTACACACTGTCCAGCAAAGGATTGTTATCAAAGACGCCAGGAGTTAAGTTCTTCAGTTGGTTATTCGACAAAAATCTATCAACAAACAATCATAGTTAGCGAGTTAATAAGCCATGTTTCAGCATGTTTAAATGCCGTCTTAAGTTAGAATAAGTACAGTAAAACTGTGCTTATATATCTGAGAGAGTGACTTTTTTTTACATTAAATACCTGCATGACAACTTTAATATGTAAATTACTAGCCAACAAATATGGTAGATATGGAAAAAAGTGTTACGTGGACAAGGACAGATTGACATGTGAAACTTGTTGTTCTAGAATAAGCTCTTCCCACTTAAAGGGAGAGTTCCACGGTTCGGCGCATGCGCCAGCAGACCGGCGCAAGAATAAATTGTACGGGTCGACACTAAATTCGATGCGAGTTTTAGCCTGTTCCAGGCTCCTAGAGAGACGCGCGAAGGAGAGGGCGAGGGGACGAAAACGACGGGGGTGGGGGAGAGGAAAAGAGGGAAAGAAGAGGAGCCTGTAATCATTTTCTTAAACACCTCATGCCGCCCACTTTTTCCAAAATGTGTCAACATGTCAAAATGTCAAACTTTTCATTGTCCGGGTTTCGATTACTCACGCGAGTTCTCGAGTTCGCGCGGTTTTCCTTACATCGCTTCGATGTCGCGGACACCGAAAGGTTCTCCGGGTTTGAGATTTCAACCCTCAAAATCCTGTAGATTTTGCCAAAAAAATTTGACGTGTCTTGCAACGAAAGTTCCCCGGGTGTACTTGTTCAACCTCGTTCGAAATAAGGAACTTATTAACGCGACGTTATCGAGCGACGAGACTCTAGTGTTGGCAGATGTTGTGTCTTCGCTTGGTTGTTTCTTCGCAAGCTTTTAAGAAACGAAGAGCTTTCCAGCGTCAGCTGCCTCATTTGTGCGAGTATCCTGGCCAGAATTTATGGCACGTTTAAATATGTTAAAATGCGGTTGACAGACCTGCACGACTCCCACTGTGTGTGCGTTGTTTTGATAAAAGCTTTTACAATGCAAGCATGTCTTTAAGCGATTTTCCTTTTGTATAAGAGCTTCTTCCCTTTTGATCAAAACGTGATGCGACCGCTCTGCTTAATGGTGTTTATCTTGATCGTGAGGGGGAATTCTCATATATACTGAATGGAGAGTTTCTTACTGATCATTCTGAGCCGTTAGGATTAGATTTTGATATGCCATTGTGTATGCTAGCTCTGTGGCATTTGTTAAAGTTTAGCGGCTAGGATTAACTGCAAGATTTCAGGTAGCACTAAATAAATTTTATCTATGAAGATACAGGATCCGTGGATTTTTTTACTCGTGAATTCATGCTTATGCTATTGCATATCACTGCGGGAAGATTGAAACTGCCGCAGGATGTTTGTTTATCACGGATTTGAGTGTCTAACAGATCCTCGTCTTTCAAAGCTTATCATTGTTGTCTCTTGCTTTCGAGAGCTATAGCATTTGTTATAGATTCGTCGCCAATTCCTATTGCTGCGGCCGAGAACCCTAGTTGTTTTAACTGCCCGACCTGATCTCTCATCACTGAAACCATCGGAGAAACCACTATAATGGTTGACAACGGCTTGACTTCACTTGAGCACAAAGCACTCGAGACTCGAGGAAACAGTTGAAATATCAAGCTCTTCCCGAAACCGGTGGGTAGAATGGCGAAAACGTTTTTCCCACGAGCTAGATTGAGAAGGCACGCTTTTTGCTCCTTCCTGAGTACTTTAACTTGCGGAAAATCTCGAAGACAATTCTCTAAAACTGCATTAAACTCAGTCTCATCAAAACCACGCGCGTGTGACACACTCGCCATTTTGACTCTTTCAGATTCTTTCGCGATATCTTTTGAGTGATGTCTGAACTGTCAAAACTGCCCAATCAGAGGGTATACCGGGAGCTGGTATACCGGCATGAGGTGTTTAAGAGAATGATTACAGGCTCCTCTTCTTTCCCTCTTTTTCTCTCCCCAGCCCCCCTCGTTTTCGTCCCCTCGCCCTCTCCTTCGCGCTTCTCTCCAGGAGCCTGGAACAGGCTATTCGAGTTTATGGTGGAACAATCTGTTGAAATCACGCCCGAATTTGGATCATCCGCTCTTCGTTCTTCACTTTTTATTATCTTTGTTTCCTGTTGTAAATATAAGTTCGATTTTTGTAAGGTTAAAAGTGTTTTAGCATCCAAAAACGACATTTTGTCGATGGATCGTCAAAGGAGACGTGGCGGCCGACCGGCGACGGGACGTTCTGTGGACTCGCTGGAAGCACAGAAGTTAAAGCCGACAGAGTGGAGTGGATGTAAAAATCCTGTGTGGTTAATTAACAAGATACGTCCACCAACAGTGGAAAAATTGGTAAAGGGATAAGTCAGTTTAAAAAAGACAACGATTTCGCGGCACATCTGCTGGAAATGGCAAAGGTCACCAACTGGCTTTGGATGAACTCGCGAGGATTTTCTAGATTTCAATCGTACTGTTCGTCATATGGAAGTCAACTGTCCAAAACGGAGAATTCGACGGACTAACAGCATCAAACATCAGTGTTTTGCTTTGGATGGAAAAAAATGTACCACACTGAGACGCGAAAGGAATAAATATGTGATCAAATGTGCGAGTTTGTTGTAGTCGTCTATTAGCGGGCTCGAATAGCGGCCAGTAGAAAAAAAACAAACAAACAAAAGATTTGCGGCAAACTACAGAATCTATTGTAAGGTATTCATTTATCTTTAGAATTATGGTAATTGCGAATGGCAAACGCTGTTTTGATTTGACACCATGGCAGAGGTTTCTCAAATGCATTCCAGCATCTCGGAAGGACGCTCAGTGTTGTTGTTACAACGGTCGCATCGCTTCTTGAAGCTTGTGGATTTCTCGCTCTTTGCCTTCTCGCTGGTCTAATAAAATCAGGCTACCGAACGAACACACTATTGTAAGTTTATCACTGAATGCTGATGAAATACTGGATTTAAGTACGTAAGTTTGAGGGTGCTTCTCGGCTTTTCGAACCCCGCGTAATTAAAAAGGTCGATGCCGCGAGATATCGACATTGTAATAAAATAAAACCGTATACGTTCGCATAAGTTCGTAAGTTCTGGCATTTCTTGAATGTCATGGGACATTTGCACGAAGCGCTGCAAAAATCCCCATGTGTTTTACATGGGAACCCTTTTTGTTTCTCTCTGAAAGGTGACCAAAACACTGGCCGGTCAGTTTTATTTTTATGCCAGCAAGTTGTAAGACTTGCCCGCCGTATCCCGCCGGTGTTGTGTACTCGCTTCTAATTGGTCCAAAAACAATTAACTTGACAGCGCTTACGTTATCGCTCGCACATGCGCCGAACCGTGAAACTCTCCCTTTAATATACATTCTTCTTTTATTACGAGTTGGAAATTTATTCTCGGTAGAATTCATAACAATCTGAGACAAAGCACTGGATTTTCAAGATGATTCTCCTTGTTTCAGGAAGTAAAAAAAAAGTATATAAAGTTCTGAAAAGAGCCAACAACCTCGAAACAGCTATCCACGGTTGCGTATTGATTCTAGGTTTGGTCTCTATCATGTGGCTGTCGTGTTAAGTCTTCTACACGGTCAGATCAGCCTTGCAGTTATTTCAGTTATTAAAGTGATCGCATTATGGTGGAGTCAAGCCGGTCACCCACAATCTTTAGCTATCAAATAAGAGGTTTGGTAAATTTACTCACAGCCCATATGAAAGCTTTTGTTTGTCCTCAGATTCCGGATTTAGGTTGGTTAAAACAACCCGACTGTAACCACCAAAAACAAAAAATACCATGGTTTGATCATCTGTGATGATGATTAATTGACATTATTATTCAACAGATTGTAACACTGCCAAATATGGTTATGGTACACTCAATATTCGTTGTCCATCGTACCCAACAGATATTTTGCCATATACATTTTTGGGATTGTTGTACTGGTAGTTTAGCTTGGGCTAGGAGACCCTGTTTAACTTGTTTAATATATACAATTATCACAGTGACCTGTAAAAGAAACCTACCGAATTTCGTGTCTCACCTTCGACATATTGTGAGCAAATTTGAGGGTGCCTCTTAACAATTAGCCGACATGCTGTAATCCACCTTCAGCGTCTCTCGTCCTCACTCATTTTGCGAACGAATTATTTAACTCTACTGTTTGGCGGAAGACAATAAAATGCAATATTTACCAGTTCGGGGCACGTATTATGTTTGTGTTTACTGTTGGTGCAGTTGTAGGTAAAAAATACAAAAATTACATGCCATTTTCGTTTAGAAACTTCAATAAAAGACAACGATTTCTCTCCATATTATCATTGTATCGATGCTCATGAGAAGTCTGTCGCCACACAGCCGTTGGGGAAAACAACAATTGTCTTTCAGATTAGACAAGCCGTTAGTACCATGCCAATAGAAAGTTACCCTTCACCACGACCTTTAATTCCTTAAGAGACAAAAAGGTTCTGTGGGGTTCCTATCAACTCCTTTTTGAGCATGCGCATGCGATGCCGTTGCCTGGGTACAGCTCCAGCAAGCAAAAAAACGAGCAAACGCTATGCGCATCGAATTTTTAAACACAATTACGTGAAACTGTGAAGTTTGTGTAGAGATATGCTGAAATTTTACTAAAACAAATGTGCGTTAGGGAGAAGCACCCCAGGCCAACATTTCTTTGTTGGAACAGAAAAATTGTGATCTTAAATGATATGACTCCAGGTTTGTAAAGGATCGCAGGTTTGCTGAGGTTGGTATCCTTCTGTAGTTCTGTAAATACCGGCGGGAAATATTTTTTCGCAAGTATAGTATTCACTAATCGGTGACACGGCGACCTAGCGTACACGTCTTAGTCATTGACAGTTGGTCTGTCGCTTTCGGGACACTGATCAGGCCAAGCATGTGGCCCTATATTGCCCACCACAGGCCATTGCTGCAGCATTTTAAAGGGTTATTGTTACTTTAACTCCTGTTTATATAACTAATTGCACTTAATCACGAACAAAATACTTCCTGGTTCCATTTTCTTAGCATGAAGTTTGACCGCGTTTCCACAAAGATATGGGAACATGGCTTTCAATCAATCAGAGCAAGCGATTACTGAAGGGTAGCCTGGGGGTGATGTGCGATGTGTGATTGTTTACACAATATTTTGGTCACAGTTTTTACACCCACGGAACATAAAGGCCAGCGATTTTTTGTTGTTTACTAAGATAGAGCTTTACTCACAACCCGAAATCCTCTCCCAGCTGATTATTCTTATCAAAAACTCCTCGATGTAGGTATTCCAGCTGGTTGTCATTCAAATTCCTGTCAACATATAAGCACAATTTAATGGCTATCACCACTTAAGGTACTACTTGTCGAGAAAAATAAAATAAGTAATCCGTCGTTTCGAAGAATTCGTGTAGAGAAAAGTATTACTTACAGACCTCTCAGTTGAGTAAGTTGATCAAAAACCCTTGCAGGTAAGTTCTTTAGCCCGTTGTTATTCAAGTTCCTGTAAAAATAAAAGAACAAGAACTAAAAAACTCATTTACTAGGTTTCAGCATTACAAAGTCCTCTTTATCTCATCAATTACTTCAGCAGTCAATCAGTGTAAGTTTACTTACAGAATACACAGCTTTATGTTCAAATCGAAGCAGTTGATTTAATACCAGCCGCAAGACGGTTAAGCAGTTTGTTTTCGAATTGCCTTGTTAATAACGTCCTGATTTTCATGAGCAACAAATTTACCGGATTTTATTCAACATTTTACTTTTCCATCCTGACTTTTAAATGGAAAAATTATGAAGAAGCACTGGCGTTACATTCAAACTATGCAAAGTTTGAGAACTTTGATGGTTTGCTTTGACGTGTTTGACAGTTTTCAACTTGTTCAACCAATCAAATCATTTGAACCATTTTAACAAGGATTGCGATGGGCTTATTTTAGCGTGTTTTATGAGAGTACACGAGGAGCCGCGTAGAGGTGTTAAAATTAATTAGGTTGAGTGACCGTTGCTATGATCAAATTCCTGAGTTAAAAGCAGCAATCTGTCAACAGTATAGTAAAGAATCAGTTTCATTCGCGTGTAATGTCTAGATCGAGCTTGCCGCAAAGCAATGAAGTCTTTGTGACTAGAAAGCTTGGCTTCTGTGGAAACGCCTAGTTAACTGGAAACGAAAACTCATCCCATCTGTCCAGAAACCTGACTATACATCGACCGTCGGAAAAGGAAACATCGCAATTTTAACTAAAGATTTTCGTTTTCCCGCCAGTCTAATTGGCGCGCTAAATGGTCCTAAATCGACGAACCATAACATCAATGATGTGTTCGCCCATCGCCTCTACGATGCAAATGTAGAGTTTAATTTATTTTTCGGCAAGCTAATTTCTACATCATTTTCCAATAACTGAGTGATAAATAAAGTCAATCGTCATCCTCCATTCGTCCGCAAAGGTAAGTGCAATTTTTATGTTTACGTTATATATATCAGTTTTATCAGGACTCGCGATTTCGTGATTTGGGAAAAAGTGTAACGGCGTCGATCACCAGCTTCCATTTACCACGTATGTAAAAAGTCTTAGCATCAGAGTCAATAATAAATGTTTATGATGATATTGTTGCGGCACCGTGTTAGTATTTCAGACGGTAAGACCAAAACAAAAATCGAATGGCAATCAATGTCCACCACGCTGAGTGCAACAAAAGTGTGCAAAAATGCCGGCTAAATATCCACGGTTTTATTTATGTAAAGGTAAAGACAGAGTTAGGTCAAAGTTTTTCTCTCGGGTGTGTCGCCTGAGAACAATAAGCAATCGGGTGCGTCGCCTTTGCTTTGCCGTGTTTAATACTCGCTGCACATCGACGATACCTTTATTTTTCTCTGGATTTTTCAATTGTTCGGAGGTTTTTGACTGAACCGGAAATATTCGCCTGCACGCAGAGAGTGGATGTTGATTGCTGTCATTCTTTTTACAACGCACTGGGGCTCGTGTTGCACCAAAAATGTTGTTTTAGACTGTCAACAGCACTCCCGTAAACAATATAGGCCTCCTGTGATGATCGACGAAAAATTTGGATGGCAAAATCGGTCGCTAAGGTGTGCGGCTCGCCATGAGATGCAGGGTGACGCTACTTATGTTTGTTTGGAAAATGAAGTTTGTTTTGAAAATGAGGGCGACTGCATGGGGAAATAAAATGATTCTTAATCATAAAACAAATTAAGAAGAAGCCTCAACTGTGCTCTGTTCTGTTGTAAAGCACTTAGGAGGCGGTTAGCGCACTAAAGAAGTACACCATACTTCCTTCGTGATCTAGCCGCTTCCTGCGTGATATTTGCAACAGAACAGAGCACATTCGAGGCTTCTTTATTTGCTAATTTTGGAACATGTGCCCCTATGAACATAATTTATGAACATAAACTCTAACCGATCACACCAAATTGTTTTCAGACCTCTTTATTTCATCAATTACTTCAGCACTCAATCTCTGTATGTTTACTTACAGAAGCACTAGGTCTGTGTTGAAATCAAAAACCCCTTCATTCAAGACCTCCAGCTGATTGTTGGCCAAGGTACTAGGAAGAAGCAATAGCAACGTGTGCCTAATTATCAGTCTACTAAATAATATTATGGGATAAACATATTAGCCACGACAAACAGCACCCTTGAAAGAATCCAATTGGATTCAACGTTGTTGTTGTTGTTGTTAAAGACTCTTGGAATCAAGACCTTTATGTGGTTGTCACACAGAAACCTATAATTGAACAGGGATACTATTGTGGGGGGAATGAATTATTTTTTAATGTTTGATTTTCCGTTCAGTAAGTATAGAAAATCATCTACATTGCTGGTGAAGTCTAAATGAATGATTCGTGGTCACAAGTCAGCGATGCTTCAAAGTTTCATTTTTGGACTAATAAACCTTCCCAAACATCAAAAATAGTCTAGTTTTGTCGAAGATTTAAGCTTTAACTTAAAAGTTTAATTTTATTAAGGTTACCCTATACCTTCAGAGGTGTCTCGCGTCCAAGCGATGTAGCGCGTCCGGTTTAAACTATAGATACCTGAACCCTTATATCAAATTAAAACTTATAGAGCTGGCTATCAAACTAAACCATTAATTTCGAGATAAAATGAATTGCCGAATTTTTAGCGCTGTTTTGTCGAATCACGATCAATTTTTTCACTTGGAGGAGTCACTTTAAAGAGCTAAAACTCAAACGGAATTTGTTCGTTTGCCTTAAAATTTGGACAGTAGCTACTTTAACATACAAAAAACAAAAAAGTTGTCTGCGAATTTTTTCTTTCGAAATGTTTTTTTCTCCGAGAGCGATTTTTGTACAATCAATCCACATTTCTTTCATCCTATTTCGAAAATGCTCTATAACTTTTCATTGCGATTGGATATGGAAAAACGCAGATATTTTTTTTAGCGCTTTGGGTCCGGAAACTGAGGAGCAAATTAAATTAGCCAAAAAAATTTGCTGTGACTTATAGCTTTAAAAAGGTGATTCGAACGCTCGCATTAAGAGGTCATGAAAAATTCGACAATTCATCTTATTTTAAACTTCTTGGTATAGTTTGATAGTCATCTCTTTGGGTTTAATTTGGTATATGGGTTTATAGGTATCTACCGTTTAAACTGGACGCGCTACATCGCTTAAACACAAGACACCTCTGAAGGTATAGGGTAACCTTAAGGGGAAATTTCATTTCAATTTGTAGCGTTGTTCCACCTCTCTAAATCATATGCTCAATTAAAAACCTTGCAAGACTCTACAGTAATACTTAAGGATGGGGTTGTGTAGTATGAGTAAATGATGTACATAGGCCTCAGACAAAGCCCGGACAGAGCTGGTCCTGCCCTGCATCCCTGCAAATCCAATCAAACCTTTTTTTTTGTTACATTGTTCTGCCACCCTACGCCACCCCGGGCTGTGATACCAAAGATGGTATTTGCCTCCCTCGACTCCAGGTACTGGGACACCTCAGAATTGTTCATGGCTATTCTTGTCCCCGCCAAGTTCTGTCACCTGTTGACTCAATCGGTAAGGGTTTGTCATCTATTGCAATCCAGGGATCTCACGTTAAGACATTCACTGATACCACATCCTTCAATAAGTCCCTAGCTGGTTTGGTTCATGGAATAACGCGATTAACTCTAATGGTGACGTCTTCGTGGCATTGAAACTTGTCCTATGGCGGGTAGCTCTCTGTTGTCAAAGCTCTCACGTATTCCAGGCGGAGCTTAGACTTGGTATGTTTCCTTCATGTTCAAGAACCCCATCCGTATCGTAAAGGAGAGCTTCTCGAGATAATCCGTAAAACTGGACTTGGTCAATGTTGACAAACTAGGTGTCTAAAATCAGAGATCAAGAGCATGGATGCAGCCCGAATTGTAGTCTTCTCAGCACTTTTGCTCGCATTCATACCTTTTTCGGATATTAGTTGGCTTAAACCGATCGAATGAAAGGAGAATTAGAAGAACTTGGCGAAAGCTGTTTGTATGTTTGTGATGTTAGGTGTTTTCGTAATTTATGTTGGTTTGTTTATCAAAATCCGCATTATGTAGAGAATAGGATTTTAGAAGTCAGAGTTACAAGTGTGCTAATTTGTGACCGGGAGTTTGTTTTGTAGATTAGTTTATTACATCCCACGACGTTTCTATGACAGGGTTATTGGAAAACGATACCTCGTATTCATTAAAATTATGGTTACAATACAATCAATATAGAAACCCTCCAAAATGGGAAAATATGACACTAATATGATCTAAACACTTGTACACAGGAAACATGACTATTGCAATTTATAATAAAGTTTTCGATAAAACGCGCGCGCTGATTGGTTGAAACAGCGTGCTTTATCAGAGTACAGATGCACGGAGCAACGGTGTCACGCCATCAGCCAGTCTGTGAAATGCCTGGACTTCTCTCTCGGTCTTTTTTTACTTTTTCTTCTTCTTATTATTATTATTGTCATTATTATTATTATTATTATTATTATTATTATTATTATTATTATTATTATTATTATTATTGTTATTATTATTATTATTATTATTATTATTATTATTATTATTATTATTATTATTATTATTATTATTTATTTTTTAGGGAAATTCTTACTTCTGATATATATCATAAACTAAAATGTGAAAATTCCAAAACCCCTATTAATCCTAACTTTGAAGAATGTTCAACGTTCTAATCCTAAAGTCTCGGTAGTTGATTATCGATTTCAAAGTTGATATCTGTAATGTTCAGCGGTGCTCTTCGCGTACAACATGAGCCTCTCAAGCATAGCAGCGTAGACCTCAGGAGGGCGAATGAGACTTTGGCGCTAATCCATGACAATGTAGTACTGTAATCCCCTCCCTTCTTGGTTGATAAAAGTTCAGCCAGTCTACTGTGACACCTCATGCATTCACCAGGGAAAAAGCCTTAAGCTTAAAAAGCTCAAGCAACTCGCCATGTTATCAGAACGGACGCAAGAAAGGATATATGCGCATTTTGAAAGATCAATGGGATGACGTGGGATACGTGAACTTGGGGTTATCAGCTCAGAATCTTCGCGACCACGCAGCAGCAATAACGGATGAAAACTCACAAATAAGTGTCAGAGGCGACTCTTCAACTTTTCTAGACGAAACAGAAGTGGTTGGTGCCTCTATGTTGTCACAAACCAAGGATCTCGAACCCGCCCAATGCGAAGGTGAAAATCTATCAAACGTGAATGTGGTCGTAGGTTCGAATTTGAACATTTTTTCCGACATTGCTAATCAAAGAGCTCCCCAGGGGCTGACCACTATTTGCAAGGATCAAAACACCAAAAATCAATGTGAATCGCAATATGGTAATCTGCTAACAACATCAAGCAAAGATTTGCATACAACAAGTACTTCTCAAATCCCAGGAGACCAAAAGCGAACAGAGCAAGGTAAAAACAATGTAAGTAGACCGGGATGCTTTTCAGACTACAATACTATCAACAAACCGTCTATGATCAACTGGAGAAAACGAAGTGATGGTTCTGCCATTGTTATACCGATCTCGATCATACCAGATGCCTATAACGAGATTGCAACGTGGAGAAAGAACGTATTTCTTGTGCCATATGGGAAAGTAGGGAGGGACTTTATTAATCAAATAACATTCCACATTAAGTGGCACTTTCCCTAAGAACGGTCCACTGCGTTTCGGGTCGAAAAAAAGTTTGCCCTTAAACTTTGCCCACTAAATTATCTTGGGTCATAAGTAAATGAAATGACTTTAGTTTTCGGAAATACGTTAAAATATATTTTTTACAGGCCACAACAGTCAGAGCGTTCGAGGACCTAAATTTGAGCGTGGCGAAAGTAGGAAGTTGCATAAAATTGAAGAGCTCGCTGCTCGAAAACCAGGAGACGCCACAAAAATTCATTATAATTCCTAAGTCAAGTGTTCCTTCAAAGGTATGAAATGCATGTTTATTTTGATTTGTTTTAATTTTTACGGTCACAAAAACTAATATTATTAACCCTTGTTAGAACGCTTTCTGAAAACCGGTGAAAGTACCCTGTCTTTGCCGGCATTTATTTCACAAGTCCAGACCGACCCACTCTAAATTCCGACTGAACTTTGCTAAACAGATGTTAGGAAGCATAGAAATATAAAAATACGTTGCGCTTTTTATCTTCCTTGACCACAGCGACTTCGCACTTTTGGTGCTTTTTCGAATGTGAAACCGGCATTATGCAAATGAGGTTGTCTATCAAATTCAAATTGTTGTAAATCAAAACATTCTTAATCGCTAAATTTCACCATTCTAAATTCACTACACCAGAAAGCACACAAATATAAAAGCAAAAACGGTTTTACCCGTTTAAAAATGCCTAAAACCTGATGAATTATTTAGTCCTGATCTCTGAATGCTATGTAAAAAAATTGTAAACATTGAATATGTTAATTGCGTTGTGTGGGACACTTAGTCCTATATAAAGAAATCTTTCTTCTCGCTGTTTTCTACTGTCGATTTTCATTTTTTTAAAAGTGCTATTGAAAATTCGTACACGTTTTTAGTATCAAAAATTTGAAGAAATAATTCAGCTTTAAATGGATGAGCAGTCACACTGTGACATGACCTGCATTGAAATCGACAACACTTGACCTTTTTTAAAATCAATGTTGTGTTACACTCTTGGTTATTTCTTGATTGCCTTTTTATTTGGTAAATGGCTACTAAAAGGACAATGCTAACAAGACCATCTTAATTTTCCCTGATCTACGACCAACGTACAGAATGATTTGATGAAGACAGTTTTGTTTTGCCGGATATGGCATTTTAACGACATAACTCCCGCTCTGAAGTAGGTCATAGGTCAAGGTCTTTTAAACTTTTCAGTTTACTTCCTAATTTTCTCTAAAATGATTCCATTCACCTCCGCTATGAATACATTGTTACATTTTATTCTCATACAAGATAAGCAATATTCAATACCTTACAATTAAAGCTTACTGGCGTGTAACTATTAACTTCTGGAATCTGAGATCTGAATTTGACTTGCTCAACTTACATGAGCAATGACGCCGCCCATTAATTACACAATCCTACCTTGTAACAGTGAAAAAGCGAGAGATATAAGCAAATAAAGTATCTTTGGTTTCTGTTCTTGTCGAGTTTAAAATATGGACATCCTATGAAGTACCGTGTAGCACGAAAATTTTGCGGGAGTTTTATTTTGCGGATTGGCGATTTTTTGTGGTTTTGTTGGCCCATTGCTTGTACTCAGGCCCTCTCTGAGGGCAACTTCATCCGGGCTACCCGGAACGGTTGTTATTGTAGAAATCCCTCGTGGTCGATCAGGACTGAGGAATAAAGACTGTGTTGAGTTCATTGAGCTATCATTAGTGCGTGTGCTGTCGACCCCGGCCAACTTGGTGTCAGAATAGTGGGATCGGCCCGACAAATCGACAAAGGAAACATTCACGGAGCTTAAACGCACACCAAACGATACAATCGCAGACAACTCGTCAAACAAAGATGGCGAACCTCAAACGACCTGAATTGAAACTCGGCGGGAATATATCCGAAAATTTCAAGAACTTTGAAGTTAGATTTCACTATTACTGCATTCAAGCAGACTACAGAAACCTGGCGAAAAACCCGGTCACGGAGAGAGCGGACTATTACAAGAAACCTTTGCTAGAAATATCGGCGTTGCGATCGGCAATGCCAGACGAAGCTTTGCAGGTGATCCGCTACACCATTGAACCGCAGATCGCAGCTGATGATAGGGGAAAACCATGGATCTGGATGGACAAGTTACGACTTCATTACACTGGATCTATCGGAAGCTCCCTGCTGGCAGACAGATTCAAATTCTGGCACGCTCAACAAAGCCCACATGAATCCGTTCAAGAATGGGAGGTTAAAGTCAGACAGGCAGGCAGCCTATGCTCCTACAACACGTCGACAGACGAAATGTGCCGCGATAAATTCGTGTTTGGGCTACACGATGACACAATGAGAGCTGAGTTACTGAAAACGCACTTAAAGTCGGATGGAACGCCTAAGAGCATGCAAGACGTCGTAGCCGAAGCCAAGGCCCTTGAGTCGGCTCAGAAAGCGAACAAACTCATTACAGACGCCACAAAAGGAATTGAAGAACAAGTGAACTGGATTAGCCACAAACAAATGAAATTAAAGCGGGAGCCTGGAACCTGTTTTTGGTGCGGGGACCGACGAGGACCCCACCACTGGAAAACATGCCCTGCCAATGGCAAAACGTGCACAAAATGTGGGATTAACGACCACTTTTCCAGAGTTTGTCTTGAAACAGGGCCCTCCCCCCAACAAGCACAACCGCGGAAAACCACTCAATGGCAAGCTCAGGGCAGAGGCCGAGGCGACAGAACCCCTCGTGATCGGCCCCAACCGGTACCCCCCCGAAAACAGAACGTACATCTGCTACACACCGCCAATGATCACCTCCCTGTAGAATACTACACTGATGACTACCAAGAACAGTGCTACTCCCTGGAAACACGGCAAATACACAGTGTCCGCAGACTCCGCAAAGAAAAAGTACTTTGTTACCCTGCCAATATCTGCAACTGGGAACAAATTCATCCCAATGACATTTCAGATAGACACCGCCGCCACCTGCAATACCCTGTCTGAAGACACCCTTCTCAGGCTGATGCCAAACATGAAGCTAACAAAGTCACCTTACCTCCTCCACCCCTACGGCGACGCCCAGCCACTGAAACCATTGGGGCAGATCGACCTCCTATGCGAACGAAACAGCAGATACGAAACACTCACATTCCAGGTACTCCCTCGAGACGTCATGTTGGACAAACCAGCCCTTCTCTCTGGGTCCGACTGTGAGACACTGGGGCTCATCATCATCAAAGCAGACGAAATATTTTCCCTCACAACAGCAGTAAAAGACTCCACAGGAAAGAGAGCCCCCCCCCCCCCTACCAAGCCAGCTCGTCACATACCAGCCAAGCCTCAGGCAGCCCAACCGCGAACACCCACAGCACACCCAAGGAAACCACAGGCTGCCATCTGGACCACCTCAACCAGGACAAACAGTGCGGGGAACCCACAATGCCCTCACCCTCAAAACCCATAATGATCCCTTCTAAAAGACGTCTGGCCGCACCTGGGGAGCTCACAAAAGAGAACGTACTACAACAGTATCCTGAGAATTTTGAAGGCCTTGGCTACTTGGGACCCCCAGTTCACTTTGAAGTAAAAGCCGACGTCTCACCAGTACAGATGCCTATCCATCGAGTTCCTGTAGCTAAACGTATCAAAGAAAAGGAAGCCCTTGACAGATACGCTGCAGCCGGCATCATAAAGAGAGTAGAGGAACCCACCTCATGGTGCTCCAACGAGGTCATTAAAGAGACACCAAAGAAAACAAGGCTCTGCATTGACCCCAGCCAAACAATTAATAAGGGCATTCTGCGACCAGTATACCAGATGCCCACACTGTCTGAGCAACTTCACAAACTCTGCCATGCCAAATGCTTCTCACTAGTCGATGTTAGAGAAGGCTTCCTGCACGTACCCCTTGATGAAGCATCGTCACTCATGACAACAATGCATACATCCTACGGGAGATACCGATGGCTACGGCTTCCATTTGGTGTCTCAAGTGCCCCGGAGGAATTTCAGAAACGCCTGATGTCCGCTCTAGAGGGCCTTGAAGGCATCCTGTGTATCGCAGATGACATCCTTGTCTTTGGAGAAGGTTCAAATTACCAAGAAGCAGAGCAAGACCATGACCGCCGGTTTGTTGCCCTTATGGAGCGCTGCTCACAGAAGAACATAAAACTAAATCAGAACAAACTACAGTTCAAACTGAAACAAGTCAAGTTCATGGGCAACATCATAACTGACCAAGGAATGCAAGCAGACCCAGACAAGATAGCAGCAATCACGACAATGGCCCCACCCCAAAACAAAGCAGGCGTACAGAGATTCGTGGGGATGGCCAACTACCTCTCACCCTATTGCCCCAACCTCAGCAACACTATCAGACCTCTCACCCAACTCACCCAGTCAGATACCCCCTTTATGTGGGCACAAGCACAAGATGACGCATTTCAGAAAGCTAAACACCTCATTTCCACTGCACCAGTGCTCCAATACTATGACCTCAACAAACCGGTGACACTTCAAGTTGATGCAAGTGAGGTTGGCGTGGGCGCTGCCCTTCTCCAGCCGAATAGTGAAGGACGCCTACAACCTGTAGCATACACATCAAACAGCCTCAACGCCACCGAACAACGATACTCACAAATAGAGAAAGAGTGCTTAGCCATTTGCAACGCATTCGGAAAATTCGACCACTGGCTGTATGGAAAATCAGACATAGAAGTCCACACCGACCATCAGCCACTTGAGACCATCTGCAAAAAGCCCCTACACAAAGCACCAGCGCGGCTACAGAAAATGCTCATGCGACTGCAGAGATACCGCTTCACCATTAAATACAAGAAGGGAACCTCACTCCACCTGGCTGACACCCTTTCGAGAGCCGCACTGCCTACCCCAGTATACGCCCGCGTCACAGGCTTCGAAGTCTTCAGGGCTGAACTCACAGAGGACTCCGGCACACACAACCCACGTCTGACAGAAACCACTGAATCTCGCCTACGTGATGAGACCAAAAAGGATGAACACCTCTCCAAACTAATGACCACAATCGTTCAAGGCTGGCCGGACAGCAGAAACCAGGTACCACAACCACTACCGCCATACTGGCCTTACCGGGATGAGCTCACGATCGACAATGGCCTTATCTACAAAGGAGCACAAGTGATGATACCACAATCCATGCAAGCTGAGATGCTGCTCAAAATCCATGCAAACCACTTTGGTCCTGAGTCAAATATACGCATGGCACGGGAAGTATTATTCTGGCCGGGGATGCGACAAGCAGTCTTTGATATGTGCAACAACTGTAGTACCTGTGCACAGTATGGCTCGACGTGAACAAAAGAACCTATGAGATCGCTCCCGATCCCAAACACTACCATGGCAGATCATAAGCCAAGACATCTTTATACATACACAGAGAGCCTACCTCGTAACAGTATGCCACTTCTCTGATTGGATTGAAGTGGATGAACTTGATGACACCTTAGCCACAACCGTTATCAGCAAAACCAAAGCCCACTTTGCCAGGTTCGGCATTCCCCGTATCTGTCACACAGACAACGGTCCGCAATTTGCCAGCAAGGACTACATGGACTTTGCTTCTCAATATGGGTTCACACATACCACCTCCAGCCCCTACCATTCCCAAGGCAACGGTCGAGCGGAAGCGGCAGTGAAAGTGTCGAAGTCCATGCTAAAGAAATCAGATGACTTCCAAATCGCCTTGCTTAACTATAGGAACACACCCCCCAAAGGCCACACTTACTCTCCTGCCCAACGTATGTTGAGCCGTCGGACACGAACATCACTCCCAACGCCTGACCACCTTTTAGAACCAATGTTGATCAACCGCGACACCATATCAACCGAGATCAAGGCCAAACGCAACGCCAGTAAAGCCTACTACGACAAGACTGCCGGCCCAGAGCACAATGCTATCAACATTGGTGAATTTGTATATGCACGTCCGCCGACTAGTAAACAAGGCACCCCATGGGCATATGGCCGTGTAACTGACCAACGCCATTCCAGGTCATACACCATAAAAACGCCAAGCAGCACCATTCGAAGGAATCGGATACACATCAGGCGTGCAGCACCTCCCCCTCCTACCTCACGCTACACTCCACCTACACTCCTGCTTACAACGGGACACAACTTGGCACCTCCCTTCAATCCCCAAGGATCAGTGCTGACCACGCCCATTGACCAACCTCCACAGCAGCCACTACCCAAGTTAGACACAAGTAATAGTGGCCCGGGTCTCGACACTTCCCCCCCACCACCACAACAAGAAGCAAGCACACCTGACATGGGCACAAGTAAGCTGTCCACTAACACACCCCAGGATCACCATCCTGAAGTGAGGACACGCACAAGACTCATCAAACCACCAACTCGGTTTAAAGACTATGAACTTAAGTAATACTTGCCCAAACCACCAACTAGGTTTAAAGACTATGAACTCAAGTAATGCTCGCCATTAACATTTGGGCTACACAGTTACTTTCTAATAGCAGTCACAACCGACTAGAAATGCTGTAATTGCCAAGGCAATCTGTGCCCCTTAGAACTATCCCGTTTATTTTTCCTTTTCTTTTCAAAGAGGGGGGGATGTTGGCCCATTGCTTGTACTCAGGCCCTCTCTGAGGGCAACTTCATCCGGGCTACCCGGAACGGTTGTTATTGTAGAAATCCCTCGTGGTCGATCAGGACTGAGGAATAAAGACTGTGTTGAGTTCATTGAGCTATCATTAGTGCGTGTGCTGTCGATCCCGGCCAACAGTTTGCGGGAACAAATTTTTGCGGTTCGAGATGACTGAAATTTCTACTGGGAACTAATTTTTGCGATGCTCCGGTTCAAGCAGCAGAATATTTAAGTGGAACAAACCTGAATATTTTCAACTTTTATTGAAACGGTCAATTGAGTCACAGTTCACTCTAGTTACGAATTAGAGACATATCACTGTTATACCTTACTGCGCAAAGGAAATGAACAACTAAACAAAAAGCCTACCCCTACCATGCACAGCCAAACACTGTTTCGTTAATATTGTTTACCACGACCGGTATTACCGTATATTATTTTATAAGAAAGCAGTATGAATTTTTGAATTACAGTAGCTGAAACCTTTCTAGGCATACAGAGGGGCTTTCGAGTGAAAGATGTACTCCAGCTAGTATACAACTTTGAGACCTAACTGGGAGTGGCCTGCTAAAATGCAAAACTATGCCCTATTGTAACGCAACGAGACAGACTCAGTCGATAATAATAACATTCTTGCTCAGTTGAACTTCTGCACTTCTGTGCAGGTCGCCGCAGATGCGCCACTAGAACATGGTTGGTTTGCTGCATGATTCAAGTCTGTGCTTCCTGCAGATGACCCATTTGTGACAATCTAATGTACTGAATCGCTTTACTCTTGACAGCTCTAGTTGCTTTTTTCAATGAAAAATCATGTTAATGTTCTTGTTTAAGTCCAATGTATATCGCCTCAGTGGCATTAGTCTATTAAAAGCGCACATGTTTTAAATTTGACTGAAGGGAGTTAATTTTTGTGGCATTTTATTTTGCGAGTGTTTTTTTCTGCGGGAACTAATTTTTGCGGATCGAGGTCAATCTGCAAAATTCGCAAAAATTAGAACCTGCAAAATTTTCATGCTACACGGTAGATGGCTTTTTCGGTATTTTCGGGCTCAAATTACCTTATTAATGAGAAGTTGTTCTCTTTCAGTTTCGAAGCTTTATTTATGAACAGCCATATTGATAGTCAATTTATATTTGGCCTGGCGAATACAAGGACCTACAAACTTGGACAAAATAAAGGGAAAAATTAGTCCCCCATCCTCCCCTCGAAATCAATCAGTACGAATTCGCGTACAAAGCAAAACGCGCCATGTTTCCATCACTGAAAAAAAAAGGGGAGAAAGGCTGGTTGTCCAAGATTGTAGCTATCAATATGTTTGTTGAGACTCGCAATGCGTGCCAAACAAAAACCCCCAAAAGCAGACACCGAAAATGCCGCTCAATTTGATGCAATAGCCATTTTTTTTTTTAACGCGATAGCCATTTGTACAGAGACCGGCGTAAATGGGGCCGCAGTATGGAGTAAAAGATTCTTGACACTAATGGCAGGGCCGTCCCTCATGTTGTTATTACGATTTATCTCGTGACGAATATCATCAGACATGGTAATGTTCATCTTATTGCGGGGATTGCTTTCCTGTAACAAGTTATAAACCAGGTTGCATTCATAATTATCGAGATGTGCGCGCGCCAAGTTCTTTTCTCTATACGAAAGATTAAAAACGATCTTATAGTCCGGTCTTTCTCTATATACCCACAAAATAACTCACCTCGCGCCTGGATTCGATGTTTGTACAGATTCCTTTTCCGAAGTTGCATGTAAGATCTAAGGCGTATCTTTCACAGAAGCAAATATCGTATTTGGTCAAAAAGAAAGTCAAATTACTCAAGGAAAGTTCTAGAACTGACTTCGAACTTATTTCTCGTGTTCGGGCTACTGCACTACGCAGTCTAAGAAGCATATGTGAAAATACCTCATGAACATTCTTATCGGGGGATTTTGCAGTACAATTTCGTTTTGATACGCACTTTTTTTTTGGGGGGGGGGGGGTGTTAGTTTTGAAACGCCTCTTTGTTTTTTGTACATTTCCTGTATTTGCTCCTTTGCGTGTTACTGTTCATTTGTTTCATTTCAAGTAGACACGTGACGCAATAGTTGTCACTTTTGTCATTACATAAGTTAGTCTATTACATAGGGTCATGTTTCGGTTCGACCGCCACGTGTGTAGAGCATATTACTGTAACACAGTCGCTACTCGCTAGCTAGAATTCGCTACTGCTATTGACGTTTTGAGGTGCAACAATTACCTATTTCAAGGAGCTAGACCAAAGTAAGTTACTCATATTGTTTACGCTCGGTTTATTGTATTGTTTCGTTTATCATTTGTCCTTTTCTCGCACAGGTTTCTGTATTGTTGTTTTATGGTTAGTTAATCAATTAGATCAATTACATAAGAATCGATTTTGCTTTTGTTGCTTTTTAGTTCGAACCACAACCGTAATCACGATCATTGTCACAGCCACACATATACGCATTTCAGCTATCGCTACCACAGTTACGATCGTATCGCTACAGTTCTGAAAGGTTATCAAGTATTTGTGATGCTATCTTCGTCAAGTGTGATTCATTAAAGACATCAGTGATTGGAATTTTGACCTCTGTTGTTGTGCGTTCGCATTAATACGCTCCGTAACCTCAGCTACTTCTACCCTGTGACCCACGAAGGTCACAGGGGGGGAGGGTGGCCTTAACCCCCTAAGACGATAAAATTGGACAATTTTTATTATGATCACAGAGAACTTCGCGTATTCGAGAAGGAGCACTTGTTCGAGGATTTATGGCATTTTAGTGGACTGCCTGTCAACTAGCTTGGAGTAGTTTTAAAATTACACTTACACAAAAACAACACCGAGCAACAATATACTTTACTGATGCTCCTTAATGTGGGATTTGATTCTCCTTCACTAGGAGGAGAGCTCGTGTTGAATTTTCAGTAATAATGACTTTAAAGTAATTACAGAAACAATGAGGCATTACACTAGAAATATCATCTACAACAAAAAGTGCAAGTTAGAAGCTTTGCCATTTGCGGCGAAGGGCCTGGGTGAAATTCTCAGAGCAAGCTAACAGCTAACTCTACCTATGACCCTAGTCCGCCGGGGTTGCAACCGGAACGCATCGCGACGGACGGATATATTCTCATTCCCTCGCTTCCTATAAAATCTTTCTTTTTCTGTACAGTTTTTTCCTTCCGAGTTTCATGTACAAGTTCCTATCAATTCATTTTGAGCAACATATTGACAATGCCCAGCTTTTGAAAATTAATAAATCACATGTTTTACAAAAGCGAATTCAAGTTTTTCTCATTACTACAAGGGATTTTTTTTCGAACTGTAATGAAATAACAACTTGCACTTCAACAGATAAATGGCCCAAACAAATTCTAGTCGACCTATCATTTTTTTGTGGTTCAGAAGTTTATATTTTCTATGTATTGAGAAAGGCACTTTACGTAGAGGTATGTACAGGCATCCTCCTTCTAGTCGGCTGGTGAATTTCAGGGTTTTGTGATTTTAGATGGCAGTATGCCAAACTCAGAGAAAAATTTTGCTTCTTAAAGGACCTTCAAGCTATGAATACCAACTGAATGGCGTCAACAAAGCCGGGAAATGTAATAATAAACGAAAAAATTAGTAATGAAAATAGGTTTCTTAAAACCTAAATACTGTTTAGCAGACAGACTAATTTGCATAAAAATTCCCCGCAAAGTATCTAAAAATCGGGACCGAGCAAGTTTCAGGCATTTTAAAACTATTAAAACCGTTTATGCGTTTTATTCTGTGTGATTTTCGGTGTAGTTAATTTAGAATGGTGAAGTTTAGCGATTAAGAATGTTTTGATTCGTAACTGAATGGAATCATTTAGAGAAAATTAGGAAGTAAACTGAGAAATTTCAAAGACCTTGACCTATGACCTACTTCAGAGCGGGAGTTATGTCGTTAAAATGCCATATCCGGCAAAACAAAACTTTCGTCATCAAATCATTCTGTACGTTGGTCGTAGATCAGGGAAAAATAAGATGGTCTTGTTAGCATTGTCCTTTTAGTAGCCATTTACCAAATAAAAAGGCAATCAAGAAATAACCAAGAGTGTAACACAACATTGATTTAAAAAAAGTCAAGTGTTGTCGATTTCAATGCAGGTCATGTCACAGTGTGTGCTCATCCATTTAAAGCTGAATTATTTCTTCAAATTTTTGATACTAAAAACGTGTACGAATTTTCAATAGCACTTTTCAAAAAAATGAAAATCGACAGTAGAAAACAGCGAGAAGAAAGATTTCTTTATATAGGACTAAGTGTCCCACACAACGCAATTAACATATTCAATGTTTACAATTTTTTTACATAGCATTCAGAGATCAGGACTAAATAATTCATCAGGTTTTAGGCATTTTTAAACGGGTAAAACCGTTTTTGCTTTTATATTTGTGTGGTGTAGTGAATTTAGAATGGTGAAATTTAGCGATTAAGAATGTTTTGATTTACAACAATTTGAATTTGATAGACAACCTCATTTGCATAATGCCGGTTTCACATTCGAAAAAGCACCAAAAGTGCGAAGTCGCTGTGGTCAAGGAAGATAAAAAGCGCAACGTATTTTTATATTTCTATGCTTCCTAATATCTGTTTAGCAAAGTTCAGTCGGAATTAAGAATGGGTCGGTCTGGACTTGTGAAATAAATGCCGGCAAAGACAGGGTACTTTCACCGGTTTTCAGTAAGCGTTCTAACGAGGGTTAATGATATTAGTTTTTGTGACCGTAAAAATTAAAACAAATCAAAATAAACATGCATTTCATACCTTTAAAGGAACACTTGACTTAGGAATTATAATGAATTTTTGTGGCGTCTCCTGGTTTTCGAGCAGCGAGCTCTTCAATTTTATGCAACTTCCTACTTTCGCCACGCTCAAATTTAGGTCCTCGAACGCTCTTACTGTTGTGGCCTGTAAAAAATATATTTTAACGTATTTCCGAAAACTAAAGTCATTTCATTTACTTATGACCCAAGATGATTTAGTGGGCAAAGTTTGAGGGCAAACTTTTTTTCGACCCGAAACGCAGTGGACCGTTCTTAGGGAAAGTGCCACTAAATAGCTGGAATAGCGGCTCCGACAATCAGCACATATGCCTCAAAGCAGCCATTGTGCTCCTTGCTCTAGGGCTTCAAAAACCAAACACAAAGTTCAAGGCAAAAGATTACCAAGAGGTCTTGTCTAAGCGCCATACGCATTGGAGACAAGGTGAAATCAACAAGCAACTACGCGAAGGTAGAATTATTCAAGATCGTATCGGGAAACTCAAAGCCTCTGATCCGCCCGATAGATCTAAGGTTTTTGCCAAGCTTGTGCTCGAAGACCAAATCAACTCAGCGCTGCGCTTCCTGAATGGAACGACCAGCGGTGGTGTGCTAGCGCTAACAGACGAGGTCATAACGCAGCTAAAACAGAAACATCCCATTCCACAACCAGCAAAACTAAGCTCGTTACTCTTCGGGCCGATCGACGATGAGTTTCCGGAATCAGTGTACTTAGAAATTAATGGTGAGATGGTCAGGCAGGCTGCTTTGAGAACAAAGGGAGCAGGAAGCCCCTCTGGGGTTGACGCGAATGGTTTCAGAAGAATCCTCGCCTGTAAGTCCTTTAAACAGTCATCTTTAAGGCTATGTGAGGCAATCGCAACCATGATAAGGACTCTATGTACACAATACATCGACCCTACGACCGTAGAGCCCCTAGTGGCTAGCCGCCTGATTCCACTGGATAAAGGCGAAGGCGCTGTCAGACCTATAGGAGTCGGAGAGATAATTAGGAGAAGCTGTGGAAAGTGCGCAATGATGGTCGCCAAAAAGGACGTTGTCGAGGCTAGCGGCTCACTTTAGTTGTGTGCCGGACAAAAATCTGGAAGTGAAGCTGCAATACACGCTATGCATGCTGTATTTGAAGCAGATGACACGGATGCCGTACTTCTCATTGATGCTTCTAATGCATTCAACGCCCTTAACAGAGCAGCCGCACTGCATAACATCCGCGTTCTATGCCCTGTAATCGCAGCCTACGCCGTTAATATCTACAGAAAGCCAGCTCGGCTATTTATCACTGGCGGTAAAGAGATCGTGTCAGCAGAAGGAACAACACAGGGTGATCCTCTTGCTATGGGTCTATATGCCTTGAGCATTCAGCCCCTAATTACAAGCCTACAAGTAGTGTCCAGTGTGAAGCAATGCTGGTTTGCAGATGATGCCAGTGGAGCGGGCTCTACAACAGAAATTAAGAAGTGGTGGGATGTCCTTAGCACCATTGGTCCAGATTTTGGCTACTTTCCAAACTAGTGCTGGATTATCGCAAAACCAGCCAAGGAAGAAAGTGTCGGAGAAGCCTTCAAGGAAACGTCTATTAGTGTCACAAAGCAAGGGAAGGAACATCTTGTGGCGGCGATAGGCTCCTGAGGCTATTTAGAGGAAAATGTCAGCGAAAAGGTGCCCAATTGGGTCAATGATGTAGCGACGTTAGCAGAATTTGCTCTATATCAACCACAAGCGTGCTACGCAGCCTACACCTTTGGCTTGAAACATCAGTGGACGTTTTTTTTTTTTTTTTAAGAACTCTCCCCGACATTCAGGATCTACTAGAGCCACTAGAGAATGCAATATCTCAGGTGCTCTTTCCTGCGATTACTGAGCGCAAGTGTAATCAGCTAGATAGGACCATTCTAGCGCTGCCAGTCCGCCTAGGTGGTCTTGGTTTGGAAACCCATGCCTTGAAGCAAGCCGCGAGTACGCTTCTTCAGTCAAAGTAACAACACCCCTCGTTGAACAAATCGTATCTCAGTCACATGAGCTACCAGAAGATTCCCTCGTAAAATCAGCACAACAGGCAGTAGCAAGGGAAAGATCAAAGGAACTCGTAGACAGAACAGAGCGTATTAAGGAGATGGCACCATGTAAGACTAAGCGAGCACTGAATCTGGCGGCGGAAAAAGAATCATCGGCGTGGCCTACAGTCCTCCCTCTTAAAGATCTGTGTTTTAACCTCAATAAAAGGCAGTTCTGCGACGCTGTTAAACTACGCTATAACTGGCCAATAGATGACATCCCTTCCACATGTGCCTGTGGGGAAGTTTTCACAGTTGACCACTCCACGATCTGTAAAATAGGAGGTTTCGTCATTCAGCGTCACAATGAGCTCAGAGATCTGGAGGCTGAACTCCTGAGTACAGTTTGCAGTGACGTTGAGACTGAGCCAGTTCTCTTAGACATCTCTGGAGAACAGTTAAGTAGAGGATCCAACAAAGCACAAGATGCGAGATTGGATAACCATGCACGTGGGTTTTGGGAGCAACGACGATCGGCATTCTTTGTTGTAAGGGTTTGCCATCCCAATGCTGAATCGTATAAGGACCTGGAGCCGCAACAAATCTATCGTACGCATGAGAATGAGAAAAAGCGCCTGTACTCAAGGAGAGTTCTCGATATTGAGCATGGAACATTTACACCTTTGGTCTTCACTACAACCGGCGGAATGGGCAATGAATGCTTGAGATACCATAGTCGATTAGCGGAGCTGATTGCTATCAAGAAAGGGGAGCAATATGCCAAAACCATGTCATGGATCAGAAGCCGAATTTCATTCGCACTGTTAAGATCTGCACTCGTCTGCCTTAGAGGTTCTAGGACATTACGAAGAATTCAACGTGACATCAAGAACGCGGACATTGACATTGAAACTACAGAAGGGGCCATTTGAGAGATGCGTCTTTTGTTTGTTTTTTTTTTTTTTTTCTTTTCTTTTTATCAAGTGAAACTGATTTTAAAATGCCGAATTTCATTTTTTTTTAAAACTTCATGACATTTGGTTTTTTTTTTCTTTTTCTTTACAAAAACATTATTGCTTGAAAATACTATCTTTTTTTAATCGAAATGAATTGTAAATAGGTTTTTAATAGCTCTTTTTATATACTTTTAACTTGTAAATAGCAATTTGTGTGGAATATTTAAATAAAGAATATTTAAATAAAGAATTATTATTATTATTATTATTATTATTATTATTATTATTATTATTATTATTATTATTATTATTATTATAAAGGCAGTATATCAACATCCGAATGCCAGATATAAAATAAGAAAAAACACAAGGAGCAAGTCAGAAACTTGTGGCTAGCCCGGCATCTAAACTTACAATAAAATCGTGATAAACAAAGAAAATCAATTTAAAAAAATAGTAAAAAAAAAATAAAATGTTAAAAATCTCAAAATGGTCTATGCTTAATCTAGCTATTAGGTGGATCCAACGGGAGTTTAAGCATCTTAATTTAGCACAAGACCTTGAAAGTTCTGGCAATGTTCAGGCTACCACTTAGGACCGACTTTTGCATCCGTCCTAGAACATCTCTGCTACGCTTTGCCCCTAGTATTTTCCTCAAACTACTAATCAGTCCCTCAAAAAATCCACCAAGTACATCCACTATAATGTTCATTTGAGTGATCTTGTAGCCCAGGTACTGCTTCTTGATTTCCCACCGTAGTGGGGCGTACTTGCCGGTTTTCTCCCCGTCCTTCTGCTTCCGGTTCTCATTCCAAGGGCAGCTCATCTGCAACAGGGTTACTGTCTTCCTCTCCTTATCTACAATCCTCGCGTCCACTCTTGTTAGCTCGCTTCTCTGTGTGGTCTGCATATACTGGTACATCCAAATATGCCGTCACTTGATCATTTTGGTAGAGAGGCTTAGGTTGCGTGGGGGAGTACCAAGTCGGACCGGCCCCTATCAGTTGGTAGTCTTTCAGCAGCTCAAAGGAGAGCATTTTGAGTGCTCCGTTGTGTCTTGATAGATACTTCGTCTGTGCCATTGCACTGCACCTTGACAGCACATGTGCGATAGACTCCTGCGCTTTTCCACACATTCTACATCTAACGTCCGGTTCTTCGCTTGATCTGGTCTTTCTTGCGTTGTACATTTTTGTTGGAAGTAGCTGTTCGTAGAGCTCACTTCTTCCGGCTATTTTATGCATTGGTGCTGTTTTCCAGTCTGCCATCCACTCGAAACTCACACCATCAAGATCTTTATCCTCCCAGTAGCTGTATGGAGCTTTCCTTGCCAGCTCTGTTCTCTTACGCCTTCACAGTGTTTGTTTTGTAAGGCCTTCTTCATCCATGTTCTAATTGTGCGCCCCTCTATCTTCTCATTCTCTGTTGTAGTGCCCGACGGATCTGGATATCGCAGTTCTAGCTTCATTTCTAAGTTTCATTTTCGTGTAAAAAATCAACCAAAAAAAATTGAAAAACTGAAAATTTAATCACGGCAATTTACGAATACGCACATATATAAGCTTATAAGATCCTAACATTTTCCGTACAATTTCCATAATTTCACATCATGGCCACCCCTGCTCATCGCAGTGAAGCAAGCCTCAGAAATTACGACGCTCGCACTTCGAGTGACCGACTGACAGTCTGTCCAAATATCCTCAACGGAGCACTGAGTGGGAGGCCACAGCAGTCACTGTAGCCCAGTTTTCCTAACGAGGTCAACAGTTCGAGCAATCCTCTTGCTCCCGTGAATTCGACTGTTGAAAATACACAAAACAGCGCAGCAGTTGATTGAACACCAGCCGCTAGCTCTAAACAGTTTGTTTTCTTATTGCCATGCTAATAACGTCCTGATTTCCATGAGCCACAAATCCACCGGATTTCACTGAACATTTTACTTTTCCATCCTGATTTTTTAAAGGAAAAACTATGAAGAAGCACTGGCGTTATATTCGAACTATGCAAATATTGTTAACTTTAATGCTTCGCTTTGACATGTTTGACAGTTTTCGTCTTGTTGAGCCAATCAAATCATTTGAACCATTCTCACAAGGATTGTGATTGAGTTATTGTAGCGCCCTTTATGCGAGTAAAAATGCATGCTGACGCCACTTCTCTGCATTTGGAAAATGAAGTTTGTTTTGAAAATGAGGGCGAATGCGTAGGAGAATAAAATTATTCTTTATCATAAAACAAATATAGAAGCCTCGACTGAGCTCTGTTCTGTTGTAAAGCATTTAGGAAGCGGCCTAGCGCACTCAAGAAGTAGGGAGAAACACTCGACTGCGTCTCTTGTTTCCCCCTACACTTCTTTCGTGCTCTAGCCACTTCCTGCGTGCTTTAGAACAGAACAGAGCACAGTCTAGGATTCTCTACGTGCTGATTTTGGAACACATGCCTGCCAAGAAACGGTTGCTATAATTACAGCAAATTCAATAAACTCTGACCGATCTCACTAAATTGTTTCCAGAACTCTTTATTTCATCAATTACTTCAGCAGTCAATCTGTGTAAGTTTACTTACAGAATCCACAGTTTTGTGTTGAAATCAAAAACTCCTTTGTTCAAGACCTCCAACTGATTGTTGCTCAATTCCCTAGGAAGGGACAATAACAACATGTGGACAATTATCAGTCTACTCAATAATGTTATTTAATAATCATATTAGTCAGAGCCGTTTACTGCGCCGATTAAAGGCTCCTGGACTATATAGAAACTATAAGTAAACGCGGACAGCATTGCGGGGAAAAACGCGATTTTTATGTTTGATTTTCTGTTTGGTAAGCATAGAAAATCATCTACATTGCTGGTGAACTCTAAATATCTGATTTGTGGTCACAATTCAGTGATAGAATAAATGTGATGTGATGTGTTATTCAGTAAGTGACACAGATATACTCGAAAAAAACTCCGAGTCGAACCAAAAACCTTCCGATTACTAGTTCGGACGTTCTACCACTAAGCCTCAGCAGACTGGTCAGAGCTAAGGCCATTCGTAGTTTAATGGCCTTAGCTCCCACGAGTCCTGTATCTCACTGAGTGGATAATACATGATTCTCAATTCAGTGATAGTTTTAAAGTTCTCATTCTGCGACTAACAATCCTTCCAAAGCATCAAAAATAGTCTAGTTTGTTGAAGATTTAACATTTTGTAGCGTTGATTCCCCTCTCTAAACCATATACTGAATGAAAAAACCTTACAAGATTCTATGGGAGTACTCCTGAAAAAAATTAGGATAAAGTTGTGCAGTTTTTCTTATGAAACTCTTAACCATTAAGCCTTAAACGTTAACCTGATAATGTTTTTTCTCATCTTTTGCGGCAGAAGGGGTGGGGCGTGGATATGGAGGATTCTTCTTCTCTCTCCAGATCTTCGAGTGTACAATAAATAACTGCCATCTTGAAGTTCCGTGTTTTGGCCAAGACTTCAGGAAATATCGCGAAAATTGACAAAAACGTGAGCTGGCACTAATATGATCTAAAAAAACAAAACTTACTGAGATACGCAGATGACCTTTATGTCATTAAGATGGCTGAAGGCAAATTGAAGTGTAACAGCTACAAGGATTTCCTATTTACATATCCGACAATGTACCGAAAAGAGTTCGTGAGCAACGCACGGGAAGGGAGGTAAAACTATTTGTCACAAATTAAAGGCAGGAAAAATTTGCCTTATACCTTGGAGTTGTCCAGCCCAGATATTGTATAAAAAGGAAAAAATTAAAAATATGAAATATTTTTCCCGTCTATCGAAATTTTATCTCTAGTTACTTTAACCCTATCTTTTTTGGCCTTTTGGTGCCGGGGTGTGGCATTCCGCCGCCCCTCCCCCCCGCCCCCTCCATAGCTTGACACGTATGAATACTCAAGTTGGTGGACATGACCGAAAAAATTTATTTGCTTTAAAATTTGAGTTCACACAAAAATATTCAGCTTACAAGGGTCAAAATTGCTAGATAAATAAGAAAAATATGGTTTGAATCTCACTGTCATTTTTTTACTGCTAGTTAGAGGGGTGGCTATGCAATAAAGACATCATCTTATGAGGTTTTGGAAGGGGGCTTCAGGAAAAGGCCATAATCTATTTTGTGGTTTGGAGGGTCCTGTTCGAGTTTAGTAGTTTTGACCATTTCCCTTAAGAATTTGCCTTCAAGGTCCGGATTGGAAAGTTATGAAGCTATATTGCACGGAAATTGAGTCACTATTTCAAAATGGCCATCTCTGGATCCGCTATCTTGGATTTCGAAAACATTAATTTAAGTTATAGATACAAATATAATAAATAAATGAATAAAATATTACATTAACTTACAAAAATAGCTGATATAAATAAGATTCAATATAAATAATAATAATAATAATAATAATAATAATAATAATAACGATGATGATGATGATGATCATAATAATAACATTAATAATAATAATAATAATAATAATAATAGTAATAATAATTATAATAATAATAATAATAATAATAATAATAATAATAATAATAATAATAATAATAACAATAACAATAATGTGATGCGTCTCTTACGTCATTGTTACGTTGATTCTACACGTTCAACAAAAATTAATAGTGAACCAATGCCCCTATCTCCTGATAGTGGAAGACTTATGAATATTGTACCTAGACTTAGTATTATAGAAATGAAAATCGCTTTTAAAACATGGCGTAAAAGAGTGCGCAAAGAGGTTGTTAACTGACTTTTACGTAAAAACTGCACGATACTCTACTCTGCGGCGGCTACGATTTTCCAAAGCAGTCTTGCTAACGCGTCGCTTGCAGAAGCGCGCTGCGAGGGATCTAAAATAATACGCACTGCCTTATTGTGCACTACTTATAAGTCTGCCATTTGGGTCTAATTACCTCTATCTCCCGAAATTACATATCCGTAATCCAAAAAAGGACGAACATAGCTATAGCGCCGGAAGTATCCGTCCTACTCCGGTCTTAATAGTTTTTAATCGTTGACTCCGGAATCAAGGTCGTGTGGCTCCTAGAAGTCAAATTTGTTCTCTTTTGTTGGACATCAAACGATAAAGGTCCTAGGATCATCTCGCCCTAAATACCTCTTTAAGCATATTCTGAGACAATACAAGAAGCTTCTGTACGTTGACTGATTGCCACTGCGCTACGTCTTGTATATTTCCCGGCACCGTATCCGAACTTAACGTCGTAGGACTTCGGTTCTAAAAGGTGGATTCTCTCTGACTGCCACCCGCATCCTTTTTCTAATGTCACTGGAGTACATGGCCTCATGGATTTCGTTACTCCCGTTAGTTAGTCGACAGTCTCGTTATACCAGATACCTGTCGACTGGCTCGGAATGTTCGTTGTTAGGTAATTCCCTTTGATTCCGCGTTTGATTTCTGCGCACGGTTCCTTCACATGGTCACACTTCAGTACGGTCGCAAGGTTCAGTGAATCCGTTAGTATGACTACTCTCTCTCTCTCTCTCTCTCTCTCTCTCTCTCTCTCTCTCTCTCTCTCTCTCTCTCTCTCTCTCTCTCTCTCTCTCTCTCTCTCTCTCTCTCTCTCTCTCTCTCTCTCTCTCTCTCTCTCTCTCTCTCTCTCTCTCTCTCTCTCTCTCTCTCTCTCTCTCTCTCTCTCTCTCTCTCTCTCTCTCTCTCTCTCTCTCTCTCTCTCTCTCTCTATCTCTCTCTCTTTCTCTTTCTGTGGTGTTGTTTCCGGCATCCAGACCTCAGACACAGCGCGGAAAGAGCTGCCTCTGTCCTGCCTCCCTGCACGCAATAAGAATGATTTCTTGTTACATTGTTCTGCCACATTATACCACCCCAGACTGTGATGCTGCCCTCGAACCGAGCAACCCCTGGTAAAGATGCCTCCCTCAACACCAGGTGCTGGGACCCTTAAGCGCTGTTGATGGCTTTGCCTTGTTATCGTTCTTTCAGCCTTTCACACAAACAGTAAGGTTGTCATTGAATGAAATCCAGGGATCGACGTTATGGCATCGACTGATACCACATCCTTCAGTAAGTCCCTGAAATGTTTGCTCGTGCTCTCAGTCGCTCTCTTTCACGTTGAACCTTGCTTATTCCTCCCCTAATATCTCGTTTTTGTTCTTTTTTCTCTTCTTTCCACGTTTGTGGACAGGTTCAATGAATACTTAAATTGACTTTGTATTCTTTTGTCCTAATGTTTATCTTAAGGGAAGTTGACCATGCAACTTCCCGCCTACATACGTAGGTGTGCCAATCGCATTGGTTGTCCTGTGGTGCTGCGTACGGATGGGTGGACGCATAATGACGTAGTAACCAAAACCCAGATTTCGAGTATCGATAGGTTACCATAATTTGTTACCCATGGTGCTCTGCGCGCGCTTCAGAGCTGCGCTACAAATACATGTATAATGAGAGCAAGGGTTCGATCCTGCGAGACCTTAAACTGGTCAACAGCAGAGGCAGCATTTGCTTGAATCACAGATTTAAGATATTTAATTACCGTCTTCTATAAACTGAATACGGCTTAGGAATATTCCACATTCAAAATTATCAACCATGAACCTTTACTGGTAAGAAAAAAGAAGTACGCTACGAGCCGCAGGAGATAAGCATGACTGATGACCTTACTACGTTTTGACGTCCTCTGTGCGTTATTAGGTTACAGTTCCATGGCAAAATGAAATCTGTCGGACGATGAGATTAAATCTATTTGTTTCATACAATAACCAAGATATTTCGTGGGCGAGCATCACGTTTACGGAACCGAGTCAAAAACTTTCAATCAAACTTTTAGACAACTACACACATGGAATTGTGATCCTCTAAATTAGAGTATAATCCTAAACAATTTCACTAGTTATATTTTCAAAACTAACCTTCCTTGAGAATAAGTGTATTATCGGCGTCATATGTGGGTTGAGTTAGTTGTTGGTTCTCGTCTTTGCTCGGGGTTTTCTCCAGGTACTTGGTTTACCCTTCTCCTCAAAAACCAACACTTCTAAATTCCAATTCGATTTGGAAATTGTCCCAATAAGTGTTCTGTGCTGGGCCAAATTTCTTTTCTAGGGTGATCATACAATTAACAAATCGACGGCAGATTTCTATGGTGTATACTAGTTTATTAAAAAATGGATCATTGTATAATGCAATTCCAGGGATTTGATTGACTTAGCGGCCATGGTATATGAGCTATTATACCATGCCCGAGGATAGGGATCATTAAAATGGTCTTCTGGTTGTTCTTGCTAAGCGAAACCAGCCATAACTTACAATATTTCTTGATTGTTTTTAATAAAACAATTATTCCACTCGCGTTTGTTGGATATGAGATGATTATAGCCAACTCAGCGCTTCGCACCTCGTTGGCTATCTATCATCTCATATCCAACGCGCGCTCGTGGAATAATTGTTAAATATACCATAAAATGACGTCATTAAATGTTCAAAACTCAAGTGGAACCACAATCTATAAGAGTATAAACCGTAGAAAACTGACAGTCCCCACCCTGATTTTAGCGTTCATGTTAATGTAATGGAATCGAAAGCTCAATGCGTTGAAAAGTACTGATTAATCAATATGGGTTGAAAATTCATAGAACTTTCAAGTTAAAAGAACACAAAATACGTATTTCATTTAGGATAAGAAAATCCGTTTTTGGGAACTGAATTTCACTTCCCTGTAATCCATTACCGCTAAATGTAGTTCGAAAGATGCTGAGAATAGAGCGACTATTGCACCTCATAGCAAGTTTTGCGAAAGCATTCACAAATTGAATTAAAAAGAAACATAACATTTGATTGAATGAATTTCGGTTCAATTTGTCGTAGAAAACAGATAGATAATGTTACTTACAATGACCAGAAATGATAACAATACAAACTAATTACAGCACGATAATGGACGGAAATGAGTTATCCTTTAGACCGTGATTAAAAAATCACGAAAACTTTTGATTCAGTGTAAAAACGTAATGAGCTTCATGTACACGTTGAAACTCAATCGCAAGTTAGAATGATTAAGAATGTATGACATAAGGTCATTACAAAAATTAGTAAAACCATTATTTAATACGACGGATTTTTCTATAGTTGTCAGTTGTGAGTTAAAGTTCCTTCAAATGCTTGTTGTCAGTAAAATTGAAAAATACTTTCCAGTTTTCAGTAAACCATTGCTGCGAACCATGGATGCCCCGTGAAAATTAAAGAGAGCAAGCGAAACTTAAGAGTTATCCTGGGGCAACAATAACGTTACGAGTTTTGTTTAAGCAAAAAACAAAAAAAAACAAAACAAAAAAACCAAAAACAAAACAAAAACAAGTACAGGAGTTTTACTTACAGCTCCCCCAGCTGGGTATTGTTATCAAAAACTCCTTTGGGCAGTTCCTTTAGCTGGTTGTTATTCAAGTGCCTACCAACAAATAACCATACCCTGATGGTGACTATCGTGTGACATATATTTGATATTTAGTTTAATGTGTAAGATACTATTGCTTATCGAGGGTTATCTTGAAAAACAATGACCATCTTTTTCAAAGAATATGTTAGGTCCTTTTTTTGAAGATTTAAACTGAGGTTGCAAGATATTTCTAACTAAGATCCGCGGATAATGCGAATATTTATTCTTGATTGTGATCCTTATGTAGTTTCCGTAGCGTGGCTATTCCGCACCTAAACTAACAGAAAATATTTCAATTGCCTCGGTAAGCCAATAATTTTCCATTTCATTTTTCGTTCTAAAGCATACTCCCAGTAAGTTGTCAACCTAACGGGGCGAAAGCTCTTCCCGACCCTGCTTAATCAGTCATGTCTTTGGTTTAATGTAACCGATAGCAGAGACACACGTATCCAAAAAAGAAAAAATAAAGAGAAAATAAGAAACGGAGATATAAGTAATATAAGGTAACTACCAAAATGAACAAGAAGACTATTTAATACTGGAAGGCTTTCCAAAAGCTGTTTTAAGTAGAAAGTTAAGGCTGTCTCAATTTTAGTTGTCAAAAAATTCCAAGCAACCTTTTCGGTTTTCGGTTACAAACATAGCACTCATCCTCAAGCAGGTTTGCTAGTTTTGAGACGTCTTATGCTAAATGCAGTAAGAACAAGCGGTAAAATTTAAGAAGAAAAACTGGTTTAATATACGATCTGAGTTCTCTATCAAAATACTCGCCGCCAATTGGTTAAAATCGATAACGTGTTTTTCATTGCGTCACTACACCACATTCAGAAAGTGCAGTGTTGGCGATAACTCATGGAAATCATGCGCTCTTGCAAATGGCTTGGAGGTTTGCACAGGTTGGAGATGAGGAGATCCCTCAAATCATCAGTGACTCGATTCCAACGAACACCAAGAGACAAACAGCCTGGAGTATTTCCATTTAAAAAAATAAAAGCGAAACAAAACGACTGAAATTTGAATATCAAAAAGTGTCAAAAATGGTTTTGAAAGAAACAAAGACGTTTCGGGTATATAACCCTTCTTCAGTGTGGAGAAAACCGTTGAAATACGCTACCGGACACACACGCGCGCATATGACTAGTAGCGCGAACCATTAAAAGTTGCAATTCAAATACAGCTAAAACAGTTCCAAGTTGGAAAGTTAACTTCATTTTCTTTCACCGTTCATTATTTTCAACTGAGATATCCGTCTTAAGAATTGGAGAACTTGAGTGCAGAAATATTTGCCGATCGACTGAGTAAGTCTTACCAAGAACTAAAACAAGACGAAGGAAAGGACTAGAGCCGTTCAGCTCATGCAGCAATAAGAGAGGAAATCAACAGTTACTTGACTTCAGAAACGGTTGGAAAGACATTTTCTATTAAAACTGATCCTACTTTCAAACCGACAAACAAGTTCTTGAATGCGAAACTAAAAAAAAAAACAAGGAAAGTGGTACGTCTAATGTCAAACATCATGCTAATATTTAGCCCGAGGACATACAAAAATGCTACGAAAGCGGTGTTTTCGCTGTCGATAAGGGTGAATTGGTTTAATATAAACCTGCATTTAATCTGCCGAAGATCGCCGAAGAAGTGGAGAAAACCAATGAAGAAATGTTTTTGTTTTCAAGAAAGACGCAAGTGAAGTTGAATATGTTAAAATGGCCTAGTAAGAAAAAACAAAAAATCATCCTGGCTGGCTTAGCAGGGCTGTCAGCTCTGCCGTATAATCCGGGAGTATCCAGATTTTGAACCGTATCTCCCGGTCTCCAGATGTAGGACTGTAATGTCCAGATTTTGAGCCGTTTCTTCTGGTCTCGAGATTTATGTCATATGGTAGACTCGGATTTCTGACACATAAATCTGAAATGTGTAGCGTTGTTTCTGGTAGTGTTTAATGTACGTACCCCGCCTCCCTCCCCCCCCCCCCTCCCCCCCCCCTCCCCCCACACACACACACACACTGAACCCGTCAATTTGGCCTTGCTGGGACGCCTCTGTAAGGCGCTTTGTTATTGCTGGCCGGGGAAGTCATATTCTCCATATTCGAAGACGTGTGAGGTTGACAGCCCTGGCTTAGTGACAAGGCCGACGAAGGGACCCTACAATGTTTTCTACTAGTGAAGCCAACTGTCCAGTTCAGTTCCTTAAAAAGTTAATTCAGGTTCTTAATCCAGGTGAAGAGGAAACTGTTTCAGAGGCTGAAAAGGAAATTATGTGCTGGCGATGAAATCTTCGCCTAAGAAGGCCTCTTGCAGTTTTGAAAATTTCTCGTTCATTGTACAACCAGCGCGTGCGTGTATTCGTAAACAAAACACTCACAACAGACAAACAGTCTCTAACCCATTCATACTAATTAATACTACCTGTATTTTCAAATTTATGGCATCCAAAATTCATATCTGTTTAAACAACTTAGTCATATATTTCATGGCTCATCAACTGCCCTTGGGTTTCTTTTAAATTTCTTACACAAGTCACTAGTTGACAATTCAACACTCTCCTCCAGGCAATCAGAACCGAGGAGAATTTATGAAAAATAACAACTGCGAATTTTACAAAGAATTTACGGCTGGATGCCTGGAAAGCGTTGAAACAAATGCGTATATTTTTTTTAAGGCTAGACAGTTCAAAAGTTCAAATTCTCAAAATCTGCTTTATGTATCACGTTCGAATTTTCAGGGAATTCTAAGATTGCAGTGTCATTGCAGTGGGGGGTAAAACTTTTGTTTGAAAGATTTTCTTATTTTTTCTTTCGGGGGAGAGGGGGGATTTTCATACACTCGATTTTTTAGAAAACCACCGCCTCCCCCCCTCCCCCCCCCCCCCCCTAGGACGTAATAAACGATCAGTCCCTAAGGCCGGTTCACATGAGACCAGGTGTATCCCCGCGTAAATCGTAGGTGTATTTTGGCAGCCAATATAGTTAACTTTGATTGATATTAGGGCGGTTTGTACGAAAGAGTCCGCTCGATTTGACAAGAAAGCTGGTGCTCTATAACATATTTCCTGAATTAGGAATCGTTTGGCTCCAACTCGTGTGTCTAAATACAGAGAATATTCGTCTTCCGATTCTGTCCGGCCTCAAAATTCGCCGACAGGACAAGAAGTCCATCTCTAGTATTTATACCTGCAAATAAACTACCATACAGATTCATCGGGTTGGATTATCCATCTCTGCTGTAAATTCACCAATTCTGACTTTAGCACACATTAACTCATTCACTTATTATATTACGCATTGACATTTGTGTTTTTAATCATTTTATGTGTCTGTAGCCTTCAAGAGACTTATTTTGAGTTCATTGGGTTCAATGGTCGAGTGCCAAATATTAAGTACGGTGCTGCTTTTGTTACTACGCATACGTTCTGCGCATCTTGAGCTACTCGGGTTTGCTATGGGTGATACACAACGAAACAAAATGTTATTTAAACTGTGTTGCGCACTTGGTGGATAAAAATAGTGGTAAGTTGTATTCTAGCGCAAAATATAAAATAAAATACCAGACGTTTTCGAGGCTGCTGCCTCTTCATCAGTGGTATGTTGCAACTGAATAAAACGCGCGCTTCATACGAAAAAAAATTTAAATTAAAAAATGAATTTAAATTGATACGTGATGTAACTTGCGCGCGCCGATTTGAGAGTCTTAAATAAAGTTAAAGTCAGTATTGAGGCCAAATGGATGCAAAGTCCGGTGTTTAAGTATGAGTTTGGCCTCAAAACGGCGTCTGTCCAAGGTGCTCCAGATTGCGGAAACAAGCATGTCCTCAGTGGAGTGGCTCGGTAATGTAAAATGGCGTGCAACTGGGAGGTGCCTGTTAGCAGTTCTAGTTAAACGTAGATGTTCGCGAAATCTGTCTCCCAGACGTCTACAGGTCTCACCAATGTATAGTTTGTTACAAGCCCGGTATTTGATGACATAGACTACGTTGTTGCTGGTACACGTGAATTTGTCGCTAATGGTTATACGTCCCCAGGACTGTCTGCAAATGCTGAGACGTTCGTATGAGTGCAAGTATTACACCGCGATCGGCCACATGACAATGTTACACGGTCATCATCGACAACGGTCGTGTCATGAAGGGTACTCCTAACCAGGGAGTCACGCAGATTGCTATCGCGACGATAGGCAGATAAAGTGTGCAAAGTTTGAAAAATCGCTGTGGTGTCCGAGTCATTTCGTAATAAATGGAGGTTGCGTGTAAGGATGCTTTTGACCAGTGTGTTGGTAGGATGGTATGTCAACACCAGAGGGATGCATATGGTAGGTTGGTCAAGGACTACATCCACAGGCTCAGAAATAATTGCTTCACGGGGTACTGTGTGACTGCCACGCGATTTCGAGCTTGTTGAATAATTTGTTGTGGATAGCCACGATTAATAAAAAAAAAACAGTCATTTCCTTACTCTTACTATCAACACTGCAGATGCGTACAGTCAATTTCTCCGCTTACGACGCAACTTAGCAAGTACTCTTGCCATTTAAAAAGAAAATTAAGGGTAAACATGCATTTTTCAGAGATAACAAAGCATCAATTTGGAAAAAAAAAACGCCATACATTAACGAAATAGCAACTTTACTATTCCGTAAAGCTACCGTAATATATGTTGTCCTTTAAGTAACTTTACGTGACTTTCCAAAAATGTAAAGTTCAACTTTACGGCAAGTTTACAGTGACCCGTAAGTCTTGATAATAGCACACTCCTTTACGGAACATTTACGTATTCTGTAAAGCTGAAGTAAAGATGAGATTTAGAGACTTACGCTTATTTACGTATCGTAAATCTGCCCTTTACGAGGCTTTACATTGAGCCGTTTGCCTCGGTAAAGGTTACATTTTACGAACGTTTACTGTTCCGTAAAGCAGCTGTAAGGACGTGATTTACGTTCCTTTATGCGTAATTAACAGACTGGTAAAGGTGGCCTTTTTGTAGCTTTACGTAACACAGTAAATGCATTTTAAGGCTGAGACTTGACCAGTGTTTACTGTTCCAGAGAAGTTTATCTTCTTTCACAGACTGTCACAGCGGTATCAGCTAGGGCATTTTAGTTGAAACGGCATGGCATGACTGTTGACAGTGGTTTAACTTCAAGAAGTTACGTTCCTCTGGCAAGGGTGCAAGGAAAGGCAAGTTGATCCTACTCCCAAACCATCAGTAAAAGCACACAAGTTTCATTTTTGTCATTTTTTTTATTAATTACTTGACAAAAGTGCGCTTTCAAATACAATCAAAGCTGACAATAATTATGAATAAAAATCAGTCGAAGTACAAAAACCGATATAAAGTGATACTGTACTAAGATATTGAAATTTAACAGCTCACGGAAGCGGAGGCTTCAACGCACTTCTTAATCCAAAAATATAAAATTCGTGGTGTTATGGACACTTGACCCCTTTTGAGAATGGCATTATTTACAAGTAACGGTTAAATCTGACTTCTACATTCTATGAAAAATCCCACTAATTTTGATGTTTTACTTTTTACTTCGGAATTCTTTGAACTGTAACATAATCAAGAAAAGTCCTATCTATTTAATAGTATTTGTTCTCAAGCTATTCGCGAGGTGTTAGAGACACTTTACTCCTTTTGAGAATGGTCCATTATTTACAAGTAACGGTTAAAACAGACTTCTAAATTCCATGAAAAATCTCACTAATTTTGATATTTTACTTTTTACTTGGGAACTCTTTGAACTGTAACATAATCAAGAAAAGTCCTATCTATTCAATAGTATTAGTTCTCAAGCACTTAAAACTTATTTGACAAATTTCATAATTTTAATTTAAGAAGTTGAAATCTCACCTATTTGTATATTTCAAAATTAAAATAAAGCTTCTTTTAAATGGGAAAATAGGAGTCTTTTCCATAATCATTTGGCCCATGCTGTTGGAAAGAGTAGTAAATTTATTACAAATTATAATGCTTCAATAACCCTAATAACCACGTTATACACAGCAAAATACTGAGCATATTCACATAAAATGTTGAAACTAGCTGAATATTCAGTTTTCTGTCAAATGAAATAATCTCTCCCTTTAAACGACTTGGGCCAAACTTCTTCATTTGAAAAAAGCAACCGAAACTTGTTAACCCTTCCACTTCCAGGAGTGATCAACATAAAAAATCTCCTTACATTATGAATGTATTATCAACCAGAAAGGTAAAGAATATAATGAAAATCATCAACTGGGTGATATTGTTTGATGTAACACCAAAGTCTGTGAACTTGAAAAAATATATATGGCAGTAAGTGAGGAGAATTAATATTCAGATCATAGAAGTGAAAGGGTTAAGATCATGGAGGAATATGAATAAAACCCTATTGCTGCCTTGTTCTGCGAGGTGTACCAAAATGGAGGGGATCTAAAACGCAATCCCCTCCCAGTGTCAGTAAGCGACTTGAAGAAACCACACCAGTAGAAGAAGCAGAAGAAGGAGAAATACGGGCTACACCCCTTCCTACTGGTGTTGTTCTTTGAACCGCCTACTCAACAAAATTGACTGGAACATTGCGACTGGACATCTCCTCATTAAGCTCGCGAGGAACCAGGGATTGTCGTACCCTTTGTGATAAGCTTTTCTCATACACTGTATCCAGTGGCTTTTTTGCCTTGGTGAGAAGTTTTCTTTCCCAAGAGAGGTGCTTGACTTGGTAGCACACCAGTTCACGAGACACAGAGTCAGACCCACTTTCATACGAGCTCTCGTCGGAGCTGGTGTATTCTGGGGTTAAAACTTCCTGTACTTCTTCCTTTGTTGTTGCCGTCCAGTCTACACACTCTAATGCCGTCAATTTGTGTTCAAGTTTCTGCGGAACAGTTGAAAGGTAACCTTGTTATTCTGACACTAAAAAGTTAACTTTCTAAATATTTCCTTTTAAGTTATCATAACGGTAACTTTTTTTGCATTGCTAAATACATATAAAATTGACTTCATTAATCAGATGTGCATGACAGACAAGAAAACCATACAGGTAATACATGAATCTGCACACTAATAAAATGTCAAAGATATCTTGTCATTCATGACATATTTACTGGAATAAAGCTAAAAGAAATCTCATTAGGCCTACTAATTAACCCAGCCAGCTTTTTTTGGACAATGCACCTTAAGTTTAGGCTCAAGTATTTCTGCACTGTTGAAATTTACCCAATGATAACTGTAACACCTCTTTCAGACAGTGAAGTTTGCCCAAAGCTGGTATTTAGCATTCATCCCTACATTTTACAGACTGAGCTAATGTCAAAAATAAAAATGATGAACAATATTATTAATTGTCTCTTTTTTGAGCAGATATAAAGATGTCAATTTCTGATGTTAACGAACGTTGTAACACTAGCACTATTAATGATAGATCAGAGAATTAACGCTGCAGTGTATGTTGTAATGCTAAGGCAAGCCATGAATTTACCACTGTGCATCAGCCCAAGTGAGGAAATTGGAGACCTCACAATGTAAGGGAAAAACTCTTTACCTTGTTAGGAACTGAACCTACAACCTCCAGAATTTATTATCATTGCTCTACTGATCAGCTATGAGGCCAAATGGGAGCAAGTTGTGGGTAATTATGGTGGAAATCAGGACGTGATATGGGTTCGATTCCTGTCAGGGTCAAAGATAATTTTCCTTTACTTGTTTGGTCGACTACCATTTCCTTACTACAGCTTATACCCAGTGGGAAATTCATGGATTCCCTTAGCACTAGATACTCCACTGATATCATTTTTCTCGTAAAGCTACACTCAACATAGCATTTATAATTAGATAGGCAACAGTTTTATTTTGTGTTACAAATTAATCTCTTATTACAAATTACACTCTTATGCAAAAGAAATACATGATGGGTACAGGTATTTCAAAGTAAACTTACATCTCTTTTTCGTCCTTGTCTCCTACAGGTTTGCTCGTGTTCCTCAGCTGTAGAGTTGACTCTTCTTGTCCTTGCATCAATGAGGGACCTGTGATAGGTTTTAGAAGCCTCTTTAAAATGAACAGCAAACAACATGTTTAACCATATGAGCTACCATAAAAAATGTATGAAAAAACAAAACCGATAATAACTATGGAAACAAAAAGTTTAAAATGAGAGTTGCATAAAAAAAGAAACAATGCATACATAACAGATGCACTTAGAGAATATACCCTCCAACTACATTTAGCTCTTAAGTTCTGTCAGTACTAATTAACTTTCGAACAAGGCTTCAAAGGGAAAGGGCGTGAATGTACTTGGCTCATTTCTTTTATTTCAGCTCAAATACTTTGCTGTGTTTTAAAAAATAGTAAAGGACTTATTTTTTTGTGTTTAAGCCTTTTGCTGAAACACTTTACAGAGATCTAAGCTTTCCCACAAGTGATACATTAAGTCTCTACACATGTAGAAAGAGACCTTATTGATAATTTGGAGCAAACTCCCATGATAGAATTGCATTGACACCTTCAAATCATTATTGTTTTAGAAGCACTGTACTGTAAGGAAAACAACTTGCCTCTCAGTTGTGCAACAGACCATGGGCAGTGCTCTTTTCCACCATAATCACTGTAAATTGACTCTGCAATTTTGGTGAACACAGTGCGGTTTCCTTCACTTGCAGTCCTAGACATCCACAACAGAAAAGAAAGCAATCAAAACTTGACAAAGATAAACAAATTATCGATCAGATCTTAACCTTATGATGGGATGATATTGTCTTCCAAAAGCCTCAAACTTACAGCTGCACTCAATTAAAACATACAGTTCGTGTACAATTTGTAGGACGTTCTTGATTTGTTAGAGCAGAAGAAGGCAGGGTAGAGTTTGTGGGCTATGGAAACAACACAATTGCCTGATCTGGGATGAGGCACTAGAATATATATAACAAAATGATGTATTGTGATCAAAAGTCCAAACAGTGTGGCTTAAAAAAAAAACACAAGTCTAGCATGGACCCTAAGAAATAGCAGCTACAAGTTGTATACATGCAGTCCAAGTTTGTGTCATTTTGAAAAAAAATTTTATCATTTAATGTTCTAAAAATAACTTTTTTTTAAAAAGTTACCAAAACATCATGCAGTATTGCATAGCAACTTACCCTTCATCAAGGTCAAATCCAGTAAAATCTCCATTTCCACTTAAGGCTTTGTACATTTTACAGAATTCATTCTAGAGTGTAAAAAAAGGCAGAAAGTAAACCATGTGCAAGCATTATGTCATGAAAAGTTTTGTTTGAAACGTGTATCCACAACAGCAACCAACAGCTCAAAGCCTATTGAGTAATATGATGTAGCTAATTATCCAGTTGACAAAACCTGATCAATATACATTTACTGTTAACTAAATTCAAATGTCTTATTGCTTTGACTATTAATAATAAATATTGGCCACCATGTCCTAATGGGAACAGTATTTTCTTTCAATCAAATTGAAGCATACGCTGTGTGCTGATATTAGATCCTTGTCTTCATTGATTTTTATAACTGTTTACCAGAAAGGAATATTTGCCGGCTTGGAAGATAAAATGTTGTGTAGCACAGCACTGGTTATACATTTACCTGAGAAATCAGACAGATAATTAACTCTACAGTGTAAATCTGGGTGTGGAAAAGAAACTGCTTAATTTACTACTGAGCACTCCCCAGGAACAAAATGTGATTCACATGAGGCAAAAAAAAACAACATTTGATTTGGACGGATTTGAACCCACCAAGACTTTATTCTTTACCTTGTGTGGGCCTATTTCCACACTTGGGCAATCAACTCAGTGGGAAATTAAGTGTTTAGAACTTTTTTTCAGGGATAAAATATAGGGTTCTTCTTAAAATTTGTTTTCAAAATGCACTGGAACAGATCACGAGTTGTTCTTTTCAAGAATTGAGTTGATTTCATTCCTCTCATCATTCTAGAATTATTTGGCAGCTGATTGAAGGTCTTACTGTATTTCATCATTTTTAACAAAAGATTATAAGCTGTAAATAAATTTGAGTGCTAGCATTTCGAGAGTTTCCCCAAATTCCGGGTGCAAGGAAATCCAAAAGAATGGCTAATGCTTAAAACATCATGCTCAAATCTCTTTACCTTATCAATAATTTTGTAACTCTGTTGATGAAACCAAACATTTGTTTCCCCTCCCCACCAACACAGCACCACAGTTTTTTACGGCGGGTCTAAAACGCAGGTCACAGGCTGCAGGCACAACCCTAAACCTAACCTTTGGTTAAATTAGGGTTTAGGGTTAGGGTTGTACATACCTGTAACCTGTTACCTGTGTTTTAGACCCCTCGGTTTCTTTAGAAACCTACCCCCTAACTTAAGGCGTGTTTGATTTACCCTTTTCTCGCGAGATTTTCACTCAGCCCCATACAGAAATTATGTAAGGGATTTGCGTCTCAAACTCAATTCATGCTCGTTCTTTGTATGAGAGGGTTAGTATGACAGTGCTGCATGCATAATAAATGTATGGGGCTGTGCAGAAATCTTTCACAAAATCGCACTGAAATTATGCACTTATCAATTGAAATCCTGACCCCCCCAACCCCGGGCCAAGGTGGGGGAATGTGGGGGATTTTTATGGTATTTGAAGGCACGGTTCGCCCGTGGGGGTGGGGGATTTCTCAGGATTTGCTTTACACATTCATCGAGGTCGGGGAGCGAGGTGGGGATTGGACTCATGCCTAGTTTCCTCACAGTAATTTCTTCACATGGTCACTGGTGTCGCTCGCTGGATTTCGATGAGCCGCGCTTTGCAGTTTTGTTTCGACATCTGGTTTTGAAAGGTAAGTTTCCAAATTATTTTTCGACATCGATGATGTCTTCTCTCTATGGAACGTAAGCAAAAATGAAATCCAAACTTTTATAGAGCTAGCCAACAACTATCATGCGACCATAAAATTCACGGCTGAAATTTCAGATATTGATATCACTTTCTTTGACACATGTATATACAAGGGCGCAAGATTAAAAAAAGAATCAAAACTTGACGCACTTCAAACCGACAGAAATGTTCCAGTACACGTATTTTTCTTCCTGCCACCCTCCAGGCATCAGGAAAGGCTTTATCAAAGGCGAAGCCTTAAGACTTCTCAGAACAAACTCTTCAAAAACAAAATTTGAAGAAAACATCACTCTATTCAAACAGAGACTATGCAACAGAGGTTACCCCGATAACCTAGATGACACTCCCTCAGAAGTCAATTTCAGTGAAAGAATGTCGGCACTACAAAACAAACAAAAAACGCGCCAAAACAATTTGCTGTTTGTTACGGAATATCGCCCATCTGTGCCTAACCTAACAACCATTCTGATGAGTAAATGGCATTTGATAGAAAACCAGCCTCTGCTAAGAGAGATCTACAAAGATATTCCCCTACTTTCGTAAAGAAACTTAGGGAGATCTTTGAAAGACGTACTCATAAGAGCAAAGCTTTGAAGGTCATGTACTTCTTATCTCGGTCAATAGGAGTCGTGTTTGGCCTGTCTTCATTATTTTACCAACATAGGTTTCCCCACCAAGGTGGGGGTTTTACCAGTCAATATACCCCAGTAGGGTGGGGGTTTGTTAAGATTTGTAATGATGTCAAGTCAAATCCCCACCTTAGCCTGGGGTGGGGGGGGGGGGGGGGGCGGGATTTCAATTGATAAGTGCATTAAGCTTATCATGTGTCAGGGAAAGTTTGCGAATACGTCTTCCCAAATTTACTAAGGCCATGTCCACACGTATCCGGAAATTTTTTTTTCCGCAAATATTTTTTTGCGGATGCGAAAATTTTCGCGTCCACACGCAGCGTATTCGAATCGTTTTCAGCCGTCCACACGTATCCGATTGTATCTGGAAATTTTCTGATTTTCTCTAGTTCGCAGTTCTAAAATTCTCTCTCCATTCTTCTTCGATCGTTGTGCCACTGATAAAATTGTCCCACTATGCGCTTGTCCTTCTTGGTTGCATCCAGAATAACAATCTCAAAACATCCTGTCGATCTCTAATGTATTGGTTGTGTAAATTTATCGCAGCTGCATTTATCTGAACGCATGATATCAAACTAGAAATCAGAGCAACTAACAAAGAAGCTACAACCCGGCTTGCTGTACGCCATGTTTGTTTATAATGCTCGCCGTGAAGACTGGATCCAATAGAATGACGAAAGCGTATTCAAAAATTTCCGGATACGACCGTCCACACGTATACGTATTCGTATCGGATAAAAAAATTTCCACTCTGGAGAGCGTTTTCAAAAATTTCCGGATACGGCCGGAAAATACGCTGGATACGTGTGGACGCAAGCCGTATTCGTAAAAAAAAATTTGCGTTTTCACAAATTTCCGGATACGTGTGGACGACACCTTAGAATGAGAAATCTTACAGATTTCCGCTAATTCCGGAATACATGTACGGTCAATCAAACGCAACCTTTTAATAATAGTTACAAATTCAAAGCTTACTGATGTTTATATGCATATGGAGTCGAATTCAAAACTTCACTTCGCTCACCTTCAACATCAATGAGACATCAGCGATTTAAATAACACGCGTTTCAGTCAAAATTTAAGTTTACTTTTAGCTTCATTACTGGTTTTCATACTATAGCAATGGTACATACAGCCACAAGCTTAATAATAGGTTAGAACATTTTTGCATTTTTAAGCTTATAAGTGGCAAAATCCTTCTTCAATCGATCCTGACTGCCGTAAGACGAATAAAAATAAAGCAAGATCTTACCCTTCAATTTGCTTGGAACCTTTGCAAAATGGCTGGTGTTCCTTTTTCTTTTTCTAGATGCATCAGCGTTGTTCACCTTTTCACAAAGCTCATCTACTCTGCTGACCAGCTGTTCCAGCCTTCTGTTTACTTCATCTTCCTTATCTGCTCTCTCGGCAACCTGCGCGCGTAAACCTCTAGTTTCTTTTATGGTATCTTGCAACAGCAACACATGACTGTCCGAGAGCGAGACTTCTTGGCCGCGATTGATGGCAGACATGGTTTTCTACTGTAAAACAGCAATAACAGTGGCTAGTGCAGCGAAATCTCAAAACTCCCGCCACTTGCGAATGTGACAAACTTTTTGACAAGGGAAGCTTTCATAACAACACCATGTGATCATCCTTCTTTTGTGTATCTCATGATGACGAGGCTGTTACCTGGGAAACAGCGCGGTGAAACTCGTTCCCAGCAATAGTAGAGTGCTTTTAGCTTAGTGAAAACTGAAAAACCGCTCTGAGCAGAATTCGCCGATTCTTGATTTCGCAGTGGTTGTGGCTACGATTCCGAAGACGGGCTATTTGCTTTCCAGTGGAACAGGACAAAATATGCGTGGAGTTTGTGCGGGATCTCAGCGGCGCTCTCAATCGTCTAGGCACAAGGAGAAACTTTTCTGTGAACATTGCAATGAAACTGTGTCGAAAAGCCAAATTTTCAGGAATAAGCAATTGTATTTCAACGAAGCTTTTAAAACCTGGGGCGATGGACCAGCCACGGCGACCTATTCTATGCCAGATCCCTTTTGATCAACGTATTCCTCTAAAGATGGAACTATGACTGAACAAAATCCAGAAGGTAAGCATGTCACGAACTTCTTGTTGTTGCTGAGCACTTTAGCTTGATATTATTATGATAAATTCACACATCCGTTTGTTATGGAAGAGCGACCTTAAGTGTGTTACGTACATTTTGGAAAGTACCGGTCTACGTGTTTGCCAACTGATTGATAAATTTAAACTAGGAAAATCTAAAATCTTTAACAAACAAACAAGCAGGTCACTGTTCCAAGGTCACTTTCTGATCAAATCAAGTGCATTATGGGTAACCAGGGCATCTTAATGAGTGACTGTAAAAATAAGCACTTAGTTGGTGCATACATGTTGACAGAATTATCCACTGTTGGCACAGGCTGTTTTAAAAATGGCACGGATAGAATCTTCTTGCAAGAATCTCAGTGATTCTCGCGAGACGAGATTCTCGTATTGAAAGACGCAACTCTTGTCTCGTGAGAAACAAGACGAGACTGGTAACTTACTTTTGAGCGGTACTGTAATGGAAGACAGCTTGTACTCAGGAAAGCACAACAACTATAACTTGTCAATGTTTGTAAACATGTTGCTTTTTACCAAAAATAGAATAATCAACAAAAGCTTCTCCAGCCCAAAATTTTCAAATAAACAATACTTATGCTTTTGGAAGTAGATCAAAGAGCAATTTTATTGCGTGCATGCAAACACACACATAATTTACGCAGACACTATTCAAAGCAATTTCTTGGGCTTAAAGTATGTGAGGCTAATTACAGCAGTTAAAGAATTTTGCCTCGTTAATGATCAGATCACTTACACTACAGTAAAAAAAGCATAGCAACATATTTTGAAACAAAACAGAAAATTTCCATACTGTAGGGTTTTACCAGGTCTTTAGCCTGCGTAGCAGTCGTTTCCGTTTCCTTCAAGCCAAGCGGGGTAAGCGCGCGAGGGCATTGGGCAAAAAGGAGAAAAAAAAGTAGGAGCGGGGGGGGAGGGGCGGGGAAGGAAAGGAAACGCCTGCCGCTGAGCCCAGACATTTTACCGAACGCCCCCAAATTGCTTCGCTCCCTTGGGGCCACTGTCACGTCAAATGTCACATAAGAACGATCAATTTTAACTTCTGGTAAATCTCAGCGAAAACAGAATCGCGGCGGGCAACTTGTTTACTTCAAGTTGCAGTATATTTTAGAAGATTTTCTCGAACTTTGCGTCGCTCGAACAAAAAGTAGATAAATTACCCAAGACAAATTTTACTTATGTTTTAGAATATCAACTCATTTGCTTACAGCTGCAATTACAGACAGAATGAGCTTGTCCCACATGGCTAAAATACTTCCTCGCGTTTCCAGAACAAATTTGTATTTCGCGTAGCGTGAAATACAAAGTCGTTCTAAAATATTGAAAACTTCCTTTTCAGACCGTGGTTAGAACTGAAATTTTCCTGCAAAGTATTTACTTGAGGCCTCCTATATCTATTTATGATTACAGAGTTTGAATAAAAATTTCTTTGTTCGTACGCAAAACAAGCTTTCAGACCAGCCAATTTTGCTTCCAGCTTTTCGTGTCTTTGAGCCCGCCGACAGCCAGAACAAATTTTCTTAAATTTTTAAAAATTCCGGCGGGATTTTGAAAAAGGAATGACACCATGTTTGTTGAGACGATAATACCTACCAACAAACCAAAGCGCAATGAAAACTATATTTTGAGCGTGACCGAGAATTTTGATTTTGCTTGATGTTAATAGACATTCGCTCTTAAAGTAGTCCTTTGCTCCGGTTTCAACTGAATTAACGTATCTCCCTCAGCGAAAGCAGTTTAGTCGTTTCCAAAGCAAAGCAAACT
>NW_028145696.1:195000-356076 GCF_977016875.1 Pavona decussata
TTCCCTTTACGTACTACAACAACTGGTTAACCTTGACCGTGATGATTTTGTTAAATACGTGGTGTGTCCCAACTGCTCATCCCTGTATGACCCTGGTGACTGCACTCAACAAATTGGAGGAAGGATTGTTGCAGAGTGCTGTATGCACAAAGCTTTTATTAGAAGGGTAAGGGAGCAAGGGAATGTGGAGCGAGGCCCAACTTTGCCGACAAGTGTGAGCATTGGAGACAGCGAGAAGTTACAAATGGGGTTATCAGTGATATTTATGATGGCCAAGTATGGAAGGATTTTTTAACGTTCAAAGGACAAGACTTGTTAAAATCACCAAGAAGTTTAGCATTTGGCTTAAATGTGGACTGGTTTCAGCCCTATTCAAGACGGAGTGATGTTTCAGTGGGAGTAGTTTACTTAGTCCTACTTAACTTACCAAGGGAAGAGCGCTTTAAGTGGGAGTCAATGTAATTCTTGTAGGTGTCATACCAGATATGGAAACTATGCCCAAGAGTATAAACCCATTTTTAAAGCCTTTAGTAGATGAGATGCAAGTCCTTTGGAAAGGGATACGGCTCCATTCATGTCTGAGTCACATTCCTCTTGTATTCCGTGGTGCAATTCTTTTGGCAGCATCTGACATATTTCCAGCTGCTAGGAAACTTTGTGATTTTAAAGGCCATTTAGCTGAAAGGGCTTGCTCCAAATGTTTTAAAAGCTTCCCCGGATCTGTCAAGACTGGAAGGGATTTCTCTGGATTTGACAGAGAACACTGGCCAAGACGATGTAATGACTTACATTTACACCGAAGATATGCACACATGGAGAGGACGGATTAACAAGCTGGATGTAGGAACTGGTTTTGGAAGATTACCACATAAGATTGCCTCTAACCATAGGAAATACAAAGCTTCACAGTGGAAAAACTGGACAATTATCTACTCAACTAATGCTCTTCATGGTCTGCTACCAAATGAGCATTTGAACTGTTGGCATTCCTTCGTAATGGCATGTCGCCTTCTCACTGTTCCAGTTCTTTCACACAATGATCTAAACAAAGCTGACATGCTTTTGCTTAAGTTTTGCCGTCAGTTTGAGGAACTATATGGAAATAATGATGTTGGTATAAATATGCTTCTCCATTGCCACTTGAAGGAGTGTATTGAAGACTATGGCCCTGTCTACAGCTTTTGGTGCTTTGCCTTCGAACGCTACAATGGCATCCTTGGTAGTACTGCCACTAACAACAGGTCAATCGAAATCCAACTCATGAGGAAGTTTCTTTCAGAGCAATTTGTTTTCAATGTTGCCTTACTTGAGGAACACAGTGAAACTTTCACTCCCTTCTTCAATAAGTATCAAACATCACAGATGCCTGTAAGCATACCATTGGCTCATCAGTGTTGTTTCATATGTCAGCTCATGGACAACTGAGCACCATTGACTGGTCAGACATAAGCTGCCTTAAGCTGCCAAGTTCATATAAATTGATCTCTTTGGATTCCAATGATCACCAGCTCCTAGCAGAAACCTACCAAGCTATGTACCCTGAGAAGCACATAGAACAGGGCCCGGGCATGGTCAGTGAAATGTGTAGAAAATATAGTTCTGTCATATTAGCTGGAGAGAAGATTGGTTCTATGTTGGAATGCAGGTCCCTTCGATCACCAAGGGTGATGGCTTCATGGGCAGATCGTGATGGTCAAATTAAACCTACAGCAGCGATAAGACCTAGCTTTGTAAAATTTTTCGTAGTGAGCACCATCCGATTCGAAGAAGATATCTACCGGAAGCATGTTTTTGCATGTGTCAACTGGTACAAAGAGGATTTGCAGAGGGAACTTTATCGTCGCCCTGTGGAGATCTGGAAATTAAGAACTTTCAATCAACCTGGACCTGCAAACTTTATGCTTGTGCAAACATGCCATTGTAAGTTTGCTGCTGCATATGAGAAAATTAATGGAGTTAAAAAGCAGATAGTGTGTCCAATCCAGCGCACTTTCTGCTAATTCTATATGTACCATGATGTATTATCAAGAGGGAGATTCTTAGATGTTGTAACTAGGAAGCATTGCTTAACATCATATCTTGGAAATTCATATTAGCTGTTTGGTCATGTTTGTTGCATCAGAAAGATTCGAAAGTTTTCTATTCACAATCGTATTTGGTCTACTTAGGCCATTTGGCTATATCAAAAAAAAAAAGAAAACACTTTTGCATGGACACACTTTGCCTTGAAAAGTAGTTCACAGTTGTCAATATGCAAAACATGGTGTGTTCATTTATTAGAATTTCCATGATGTGAATAAGTACAATGTATTTCAACATTTTCTATTTTGTAGTATTTTTGTCTTTATTAACAGTAATTATTTGGGTCAAATTATAAAGAAAGGCTGGATTCTCTCTGATTTGGAGAAAAAGGTGGGTAATCTACCTCCCTTCCTTTGAGTTTAGCCAGTTGAGGGCTAAATGTAGCCTAGTTCCAAGGTCTCTTTCTGTCTTTCATCTCAGTCTATCCATTTCGGTTACATCGCAGAAAGGAAAATAATAATTAGCGAGGACCTGGGAGAAAGCCACACACCTGCCCGACTAGGCAATGTGAAATGCCTTAGCCGGCCATGAACAATGGCAATTTTTGAAAGTTAAATTTGTTTGCCCTAGGACGTCTTGCCTAGGTAAATGTACTTTAGAAAATGCTACAAAATAGTGAAGTATGACATAATACTGTTAGCAACAGCAGTTCTGTAGGTAAGAGTCTTCCCCATGAGACACTTGTTAAGCTGGACCTATTTAAAGAGAATGGAAGAGACAATATAGGTCTTCTTTGAATGCATCAAAGTGGGCTGATACCAGTTTTTCAAATTGATATCATACCACGATAAGAGTAGCAGTTGTTTACCCATTTTGAGTTACCGTAACTCAGGTCTAAGACTCAAGCTCAGGTTAACGTTATTACTCCTTAAGTACTCTTTAAATAAAACAATACAATTTAGCTTCTGTTAAAGAAAAAAAGGTTAATTATTTATCTAGAAAATGATGGCATGCTTTATACAATTCTTGCTGTGATACTACAGATTGTTAATTGAAATCTGTAACACTCTTGTATGGAGTTACACAACTTAACTCAATATATATGTAATTAGGATCTTATTATTGTGTTTATTTTACTTTGAGGGGTGTGGCCGTAAAGGAAGGATTTTTAGGTTTAGAAGTTACAATAGTGCCAAGGACTTTTTGGGATCAGTTTTAGACTTGCTATTTTTCTTGTTATAGGTAGGTTTTTTTTGTCCTGACTTGGTTAGACCTATGGATATTTTTGTGTATTCAACTACCTCTTCATTCGCACGTCCATGCCTTTTTTAACCTGAGTTTCAGGCCTTCCTAAGGGGAAAGGGTGGGGGAGAGGGGGCTGGTGCCTTTTTGAGACGCCAGTACGTCTCAGTATATTATGTCTAATTGCAAAACTATTACTGTAGACAAGGGTGTAGGTTGTTGACTTCACCAGATTTAGGACTAAAATTTTACTCTACAAGTTAGATGTTTTAAAATAAAAGGTTCTTATTGGATTGTAAATACGCAGCCTTGAGAATCGCATTGTCTCCCTGTGAGTATTAGAAGTTCTACACTGCAGAGTTTATAGTTGTTCCCATTTTTGTATAAAATCCCATAATTCGTTTTGAATCGCTGAAGTTAGCGCTGCCTCACATTTCTGAATGTGAGGAATGTCATGACGGGACCGGCTTCAGTTTTGGAAACAGTTCACAGCGTCTAAAATCAATCTCTTATTGATATTTGTTGGATTCATTTTCCATCCATTTTCTGCCTTTTTGAGAATATTTGCACATTGTTTCGAGCTCTGATTTGAAAATCATGACCAGCTTTATTTCGTTAATTTTTAATGTAACTTGATGCTGAAAACACGCGGCCAAACTCTTCACTGTCTTTGTAACCATTTCAGCGTACCACAACACCGTGCTATCGTGTGTTTTCGTCATCCTAACCCTGTGAAGCTCGGGCGAAGAATTCTGGTTATATTTGTGACCGTTCATAAGATCGTCCCATACTTTGTTCATCCGAGTATTACTCTTGCTCCAGAGGCCCGTTGACTTTAAAATCAAAAAGATCAAATAACTCCATTCGGTGCCCGAATATCAAATGTGAATTCTGTTGCGGCGATACAAAAAGTTTCAAATATTCACATTCAATATAAAGAGTACTCTTGGCGAAGGGACCATGGGACGGGCAAGCAGTAGAAACTCCTGATTGTGTTTAAGAATGCAGCCAATTAAGAGTCTTTTTCTGATCTTTAAGTCCCTTTTATTAACAACTTAAACCTCATCTTTATTTTACGTTACTTCATAAACATTGAACTTTACGAGGCTACGTAAAGACGCGTAAAGTTTATGTACAGCTTTGCGCAAATTTACGGTCTCTTCAAAGTTTTGTAAATTTGCTATTTCGTCATTGTTCTGTTTTGACCGAAAGTTAACGCTTAGTCTTCTAAAAATCGCTAAAATTTCCAAACACTGTTAAATACAAGCACTAAATCCAAAAACGCGCGATTAAATAATCTGTCTCGTTTCAAAGAAGAATGGGTGACGTAGCGCAGTTCTGGGTATATCACAGTTACATCGAGTGACTGCAAAGGCTCTACCGATAAAGACGACTTCGCAAAAAATTTCTCAGTCTGGAAGTCTCCTTCGATTTGGAAGACTATCTAGTAACTGGACTACTATTTGTCTCCATTTATATTTAAGAACTTAAAATCGAAAAATAAGCCCTGGAAAAGTCCATCGGTCTTAGAGAAGCTAAGAGAGTCCACAAGAGATCTTCACCTAATCTTTGCTTCGCAAATGATATGAAGAATATAATCTTAGCCAATTCTACTTTACGGGCCCTTAATCACCTTTACATAGGAATTAAACCTTAGGTTTACTTCGGCTTTACGGCACATTAAGTAGGACGTCGTAAAGGCAGCACTTTACTTTACCTTTACGACTCGTTAACAGAGCTTTACGGACTTACGCTATTCTCGTAAAGTTGCGTAAAGTTCGGTTTACAGCTTTACGTAACCTTACGGCGCGTACTAAAGTTTAGTAAATCTGCATTTTGTTTGTATTGTACTGTATTTTTTTTTAGAATAATTGTTGCTTAATTATTTTTAGAAATGTGTGGTTACCCCCAATTTTCGTTTTTGATTTCAACAGTTCTTGCTAAGATCCGCTTTCCCAGCAAGAAAAACAAATAGATAATGTTACTTAGACACGATAAATCCTTCAGTATACAATGACCAGAAATGATAACTAGACAAACCAACTACAGCACGATAATGGACGGAAATGTGTAATCCTTTAGCCCGTGATTAAAAAATCACGAAAACTTATTTGTACCTCTTTTGATTCAGTGTAAAAAGGTAATGAGCTTTATGTACACGTCGAAACTCAATCGCAAATAAGAATGATTAAGAATGTATGACATGAGGTCATTACAAAAACTAGTAAAACCACTATTTAATACGAGGAATTTTTCTATAGTTGTCAGTTGTGAGTTAAAGTTCCTTCAAATGCCAGTTGTCAGTAAAATTGAAGAATACTTTCCAGTTTTCAGTAAATCATTGCTTCATCGAACCATGGATGCCCCGTGAAAATTGTAGAGAGCAAGCGAAACGTAAGAGTTCTCCTGGGGCAACAATAACGTTACGAGTTTTGTTTAAACAAAAAAAACAAACAAACAAACAAGTACAGGAGTTTTACTTACAGCCCCTTCAGCTGGGTATTGTTATCAAAAACTCCTTTGGGCAGTTCCTTTAGCTGGTTGTTATTCAAGCGCCTGCCAACAAATAACCATACCCTGATGGTGACTATCGTGTGACATATATTTGATATTTAGTTTAAGGTGTAAGATACTATCGCTTATCGAGGGTTATCTTGGAAAAACAATGACCATCTTTTTGAAAGAATATGTTAGGTCCTTTTCTTGAAGATTTAAACTGAGGTTGCAAGATATTTCTAACTAAGATCCGCGGATAATGCAAATATTTATTCTTGATTGTGATCCTTATGTAGTTTCGGTAGCGTGGCTATTCCGCACCTGAACTAACAGAAAATATTTCAATTGCCTCGGTAAGCCAATAATATTCCATTTCATTTTTCGCTCTAAAGCATACTCCTAGTAAGTTGTCAACCTAACGGGGCGAAAGCTCTTGCCGACCCTGCTTAATCAGTCATGGCTTTGGTTTAATGTAACTGATGGCAAAGACAAACGTATCCAAAAAAGAAAAATAAAGAGAAAATAAGAAACAGAGATATAAGTAATATAAGGTAACTACCAAAATGAACAAAAAGACTATTTAATACTGGAAGGTTTTCCAATAATGAACGGAGAAAGGAAAGTTCCTTGCAGATGCGTGACACTTGAAAATGTTTTCGGATTGGATTGATATAAAAATAATTATCAAAAAGTGTCAAAAATGGTTTGAAAGAAACACAGACGTTTCGGGTATATAACCCTTCTTCAGTGTGGAGAAAACCGTTTTCTCCACACTGAAGAAGGGTTATATACCCGAAACGTCTGTGTTTCTTTCAAACCATTTTTGACACTTTTTGATAATTATTTTTATATCAATCCAATCCGAAAAGGTTTTCCAATAGCTGTTTTAAGTAGAAAGTTAAGGCTGTCTCAATTTTAGTTGTCAAAAAATTCCAAGTAACCTTTTCAGTTTTCGGTTACAAACATAGCACTCATCCTCAAGCAGGTTTGCTTGTTTTGAGACGTCTTATGCTAAATGCAGTAAGAACAATCGGTAAAATTTAGGAGGAAAAAATGGTTTAATATACGATCTGAGTTAACTATCAAAATACTCGCGCGCCAATTGGTTGAAATCGATAACGTGTTTTTCATTATGCCCTTCATCACATTCAGAAAGTGCAGTGTTGGCGATAACTCATGGAAATCATGCGCTATTGCAAATGGCTTGGAGGTTTGCACAGGTTGGAGATGAGGAGATCCCTCAAATCATCAGTGACTCGATTCCAACGAAGACAAAGAGACAAACAGCCTGGAGTGTTTCCATTTGAAAAATAAAAGTGAAACAAAACGACTGAAATTTTGTCTGTGCTTTTCTGTAAAACTTATTTGTCGTTTGCGAAAAACAGGTGATTTCCGCCATTCGGGCTTTCTGAAGCGTAAGCTTTTTAAAAAAAGAACCTTAAAAAGCTGAATGAAACTATAGTAAAATTACTGTTTTTCTTTTCGCTACAATCTAGAATGGCTGCAACTGAGATAGGATTGATATAAAAACGAATATCAAAAAGTGTCAAAAATGGTTTTCAGTGAAAGAAACACAGACGTTTCGGGTATATATTACCTATCTTCAGTGTGGAGAAAACCGTTGAAATACGCTACCGGACACACACGCGCGCATATGACTAGTAGCGCGCGCATGCATTAAAAGTTGCAAGTCAAATACAGCTAAAATTGACTTTAAGTCCATCCGGCTGAACAGATCCAAGTTGGAAAGTTAATCCTGATTTCCTTTCACCGTTCATTATTTTCAACTGAGATATCCGTCTAAGAATTGGAGAACTTCAGTGCAGAAATATTTGCCGATCGACTGAGTAAGTCTTACCAAGAACTAAAACAAGACGAAGGGAAGGACTAGAGCCGTTCAACTCATGCAGCAATAAGAGAGGAAATCAACAGTAACTTGACTTCAGAAACAGTTGGAAAGACATTTTCTATTATAACTGATCCTATTTTCAAACCGGCAAACAAGTTCTTGAATGCGAAACTGAAAAAATTCAAGGAAAGTGGTACGTCTAAAGTCAAACATCATGCTAATATTCAGCCCGAGGACATACAAAAATGCTACGAAAGCGGTGTTTTCGCTGGCGATTCGCCTATTTCGTTACTAAGGGTGAATTGGTTTAATATAAACCTGCATTTAATCTGCCGAAGATCGCCGAAGAGGTGGAGAAAACCAACGAAGAAACGTTTTTGTTTTCCTGAAGAAAGACGCAAGTGAAGTTGAATATGTTTAAATGGCCTAGAAAGAAAAAACAAAAAATCATCCTGGCTGGCTTAGCAGGGCTGTCAGCTCTGCCGTATAATCCGGGAGTATCCAGATTTTGAACCGTATCTCCCGGTCTCCAGATGTAGGACTGTAATGTCCAGATTTTGAGCCGTTTCTTCTGGTCTCGAGATTTATGTCATATGGTAGACTCGGTTTTCTGATACATAAATCTGAAATGTGTAGCGTTGTTTCTGCTAGTGTTTAATGTACGTCCCCCGCCTTCCCCCCCTCCCCCCCCCCCCCCCCCCCACAACAACACACACACACTGAACCCGTGAATTTGGCCTTGCTGGGACGCCTCTGTAAGGCGCTTTGTTATTGCTGGCCGGGGAAGTCATATTCTCCATATTTGAAGACGTGTAAGGTTGACAGCCCTGGCTTAGTGACAAGGCCGACGAAGGGACCCTAAAATGTTTTCTACTGGTGGAGCCAGCTGTCCAGTTCTGTTCCTTAAAAAGTTAATTCAGGTTCTTAAACCAGGTGAAGAGGAAACAGTTTCAGAGGCCGAAAAGGAAATTATGTGCTGGCGAAGAAATCTTCGCCTAAGAAGGCCTCTTGCAGTATTGAAAATTTCTCGTTCATTGTACAACCAGCGTGTGCGTGTATTTGTAAACAAAACACTCACAACAGACAAACAGTCTCTAACCCATTCGTACTAATTAATACTACCTGTATTTTCAAATCTATGGCATCCAAAATTCATATCTGTTTAAACAACTTAGTCATATATTTCATGGCTCATCAACTGCCCTTGGGTTTCTTTTAAATTTCTTACACAAGCCACTAGTTGACAATTCAACACTCTCCTCCTGGCAATCAGAACCGAGGAGAATTTATGAAAAATAACAACTGCGAATTTTACAAATAATTTACGGCTGGATACCTGGAAAGCGTTGCAACAAATGTGTATATTTTTTTAAGGCTAGACAGTTCAAAAGTTCAATTTCTCAAAATCTACTTTATGTATCACGTTCGAATTTTCAGGGAATTCTAAGATTGCAGTGTCATTGTAGTGGGGGGGGGGGGGGGGGGGGGTAAAACTTTTGTTTGAAAGATTTTTGGGGGAGAGGGTAAAATTTTCATACACTCGATTTTTTAGAAAACCACCGCTCATCCCCCCCCCCTCCCCCTCCCCCCCAGGACGTAATAAACAATCAGTCCCTAAGGCCGGTTCACATGATACCAGGTGTATCCCCGCGTAAATCGTACGTGTATTTTGACAGCCAATATATTTTAAATTTGATTGATATTAGGGCGGTTTGTACGAAAGAGTCCGCTCGATTTGACAAGAAAGCTGGTGAGCTCTGCAACATATTTCCTGAGTCAGGAATCGTTTGGCTCCAACTCGTGTGTCAAAATACAGAGAATATTCGTCTTCCGATACTGTCCGGCCTCAAAATTCGCCGACAGGACAAGAAGTCCATCTCTAGTATTTATACCTGCAAATAAACTACCATACAGATTCATCGGGTTGGATTATCCATCTCTGCTGTAAATTCACCAATTCTGACTTTAGCACACATTAACTCATTCACTTATTATATTACGCACTGACATTTGTGTTTTTAATCATGTTATGTGTCTGTAGCCTTCAAGAGACTTATTTTGAGTTCATTGGGTTCAATGGTCGAGTGTTCCAAATATTAAGTACGGTGCTGCTTTTGTTACTAAGCATACGTTCTGCGCATCTTGAGCTACTCGGGTTTGCTATGGGTGATACACAACGAAACAAACTGTTATTTAGACTGTGTTGCGCACTTGGTGGATAAAAATAGTGGTAAGTTGTATTCTAGCGCAAAATATAAAATAAAATACCAGACGTTTCGAGGCTGCTGCCTCTTCATCAGTGGTATGTTGCAACTGAATAAAACGCGCGCTTCATACAAAACAAATTTAAATTAAAAAATGAATTTAAATTGATACGTGATGTAACTTGCGCGCGCCGATTTGAGAGTCTTAAATAAAGTTAAAGTCAGTATTGAGGCCAAATGGATGCAAAGTCCGGTGTTTAAGTATGAGTTTGGCCTCAAAACGGCGTCTGTCCAAGGTGCTTTGGAAGCCTCACCGGATTGCGGAAACAAGCATGTCCTCAGTGGAGTGGCTCGGTAATGTAAAATGGCGTGCAACTGGGAGGTGCCTGTTTAAACGTAGATGTTCACGAAATCTGTCTCCCAGACGTCTACAGGTCTCACCAATGTATAGTTGTTACAAGCCCGGTATTTGATGACATAGACTACGTTGTTGCTGGTACACGTGAATTTGTCGCTAATGGTTATACGTCCCCAGGACTGTCTGCAAATGCTGCTCAAGACGTTCGTATGAGTGCAAAGTATTACACCGCGATCGGCCACATGACAATGTTACACGGTCATCATCGACAACGGTCGTGTCATGAAGGGTACTCCTAACCAGGGAGTCACGCAGATTGCTAATAAAACGCAGATAAAATGTGCAAAGTTTGAAAAATCGCTGTGGTGTCCGAGTCATTTCGTAATAAATGGAGGTTGCGTGTAAGGATGCTTTTGATCAGTGTGTTGGTAGGATGGTATGTCAACACCAGAGGGATGGTAGGCTGGTCAACGACTATATCCACAGGCTCAGAAATAATTGCTTCACGGGGTGTGACTGCCACGCGAATTCGAGCTTGTTGAATAATTTAATTGTTGTGGATAGCCACCATTAATAAAAAAAACAGTCATTTCCTTGCTCTTACTATCAAAATCCCTCTCGTCACTGCAGATGCGTACAGTCAATTTCTCCGCTTACGACGCAACTTAGCAAGTGCTCTTGCCATTTAAAAAGAAAATTCGGGGTAAACATGCATTTTTTAGAGATAACAAAGCATCAATTTGAAAAAAAAAACGCCATACATTAACGAAATAGCAACTTGACTATTCCGTAAAGCTACCGTAATGCTGTGCTTTAAGTAACTTTACGTGACTTTCCAAAAATGTAAAGTTCAACTTTACGCAAGTTTACGGTGACCCGTAAGTCTTGATAATAGCACACTCCTTTACGGAACATTTACGTATTCTGTAAAGCTGAAGTAAAGATAAGATTTACACAGACTTACGCTTATTTACGTATCGTAAATCTGCTCTTTACGAGGCTTTACATTGAGCCGTTTTGCCTCGGTAAAGGTTACATTTTACGAACGTTTACTGTTCCGTAAAGCAGCTGTAAGGACGTGATTTACGTTCCTTTATGCGTAATTAAAAGACTGGTAAAGGTGGCCTTTTTGTAGCTTTACGTAACACCGTAAATGCATTTTAAGGCTGAGACTTCACCAGTGTTTATTGTTCCAGAGAAGTTTATCTTCTTTCACGGACTGTCACAGCGGTATCAGCTAGGGTATTTTAGTTGTAACGGCATGGCATGACTGTTGTCAGTGGTTTAACTTCAAAAAGTTACACTCCTCTGGCAAGGGTGCAAGGAAAGGGCAAGTTGATCGTATTCCCAAACCATCAGTAAAAGGACACAGTTTCATTTCTGTAAGTTTTTTATTAATTACTTAACAAAAGTGCGCTTACAAATACAATCAAAGCTGACAATAATTATTAATAAAAATCAGTCGAAGTACAAAAACCGATATAAAGTGATACTGTACTAAGATATTGAAATTTAACAGCTCACGGAAGTGGAGGCTTCAACACATTTCTTAATCCAAAAAAATAAAATTCGTGGTGTTAGGGACACTTGACCCCTTTTGAGAATGGCATTATTTACAAGTAACGGTTAAATCTGACTTCTGCATTTTATGAAAAATCCCACTAATTTTGATCTTTTACTTTTTACTTGGGAACTCTTTGAACTGTAACATAATCAAGAAAAGTCCTATCTATTCAATAGTATTTGTTCTCAAGCTATTCCCGAGGTATTAGAGACACTTTACTCCTTTTGAGAATGGTCCATTATTTACAAGTAACGGTTAAAACTGACTTCTAAATTCCAAGAAAAATCTCACTAATTTTGATATTTTACTTTTTATTTGGGAACTCTTTGAACTGTAACATAATCAAGAAAACTCCTATCTATTCAATAGAATTAGTTCTCAAGCACTTAAAACTTATTTGACAAAATTCATAATTTTAATTTAAGAAGTTGAAATCTCACCTATTTGCATATTACAAAATTAAAAAAAAGCTTCTTTTAAAAGGAAAAAGAGGAGTCTTTTCCATAATCATCTGGCCCATGCTGTTGGAAAGAGTAGTAAATTTATTACAAATTATAATGCTTCAATAACCCTAATAACCACGTTATACATAGCAAAATACTGAGCATATTCACATAAAATGTTGAAACTAGGTGAATATTCAGGTTTCTGTCAAATGAAATAATCTCTCCCTTTAAACAACTTGGGCCAAACTTCTTCATTTGAAAAAAGCAACCAAAATTTATTAACCCTTCCACTTCCAGAAGTGATCAACATGAAATTTCTCCTTACATTATGAATGTATTATCAACCAGAAAGGTGATGAATATAATGCAAATCATCAGCTTAGTGATATTGTTTGATGTAACACCAAAGTCTGTGAACTTGAAAAAATATATATGGCAGTCAGTGAGGAGAATTAATATTCAGATCATAGAAGTGAAAGGGTTAAGATCATGGAGGAATATGGATATAAAAACCCTATTGCTGCCTTGTACTGCGGGGAGTACTAAAATGGAGGGGATCTAAAACGCAATCCCCTCCCACTGTCAGTGAGCGACTTGAAGAAACAACACCAGTGGAAGAGGCAGAAGAAGGAGAAATACGGGCTACACCCCTTCATACTGGTGTTGTTCTTCGAACCGCCCACTCAACAAAATTGACTGGAACATCCCGACTGGACATCTCCTCATGAAGCTCCCCAGGAACTAGGGATTGTCGTACCCTTTGTGATAAGCTTTTCTCATACACTGTATCCAGTGCCTTTTTTGCCTTGGTGAGGCGTGTTCTTTCCCAAGAGAGGTGCTTGACTTGGTAGCACACCAGTTCACGAGACTCAGAGTCAGACCCACTTTAATACCAGTTCTCATCGGGGCTGGTGTATTCTGGGGTTAAAACTTCCTGTACTTCTTCCTTTGTTGTTGCCGTCCAGTCTACACACTCTAATGCCGTCAATTTGTGTTCAAGTTTCTGTGGAACAGTTGAAAGGTAACCTTGTTATTCTCACACTAAAAAGTTAACATTGTAAATATTTTCTTTTAAATTATCATAACGGTAACTTTTTTGCATTGCTAAATACATATAAAACTGACTTCATTGATCAGATGTGCATGACAGACAAGAAAACCATACAGGTAATACATGAATCTGCACATTCGTAAAATGTCAAAGATTAATCTTGTCATTCACGATATAAAGCTAAAAGAAATCTCATCAGGCCTACTAATTAACCCAGCCAGCTTTTTTTGGACGGTGCACCTTTAAAATTAGGCTCAAGTATTTCTGCGCTGTTGAAATTTACCCAATGATAACTGTAACACCTCTTTCAGACAGTGAAGTTTGCCCAGAGCTGGTATTTAGCAACATCCCTACATTTTACAGACTGAGCTAATGTCAAATATAAAAATGGTGAACAATATTATATTGTCTCTTTTATGAGCAGATATAAAGATGCCAATTTCTGATGTTAACGAATGTTGTAACACTAGCACTATTAATGATAGATCAGAGAATTTACTCTGCAGTATAATTATGTTGTAATACTAAGGGAAGCCATGAATTTCCCACTGTGCATCAGCCCAAGTGAGGAAATTGGAGACCTCACAATGTAAGGGAAAAACTCTTGACCTTGTTGGGAACTGAACCCACAACCTTCAGATTTTATTATCATTGCTCTACTGATCAGCTATGAGGCCAAATGGGAGCAAGTTGTGGGTAATTATGGTGGAAATCAGGAGGTGATATGGGTTCGATTCCTGTCAGGGTCAAAGATAATTTTCCTTGCCTTGTTTGGTCGACTACCATTTCCTTACTACAGCTTATAGCCAGTGGGAAATTCATGGATTCCCTTAGCACTAGATACTCCACTGATATCATTTTTTCTTAAAGCTACGCTCAACATAGCATTCATAACTAGACAGACAACAGTTTTATTTTGTGTTACTAATTAATTTCTTATTACAAATTACACTCTTTAATGCAAAAGAAATACATGATGGGTACAGGTATTTCAAAGTAAACTTACATCTCTTTTTCATCCTTGTCTCCTACAGGTTTGCTTGTCCTCAGCTGTAGAGTTGATTCTTCTTGTCCTTGCATCAATGTGGGACCTGTGATAGGTCTTACAAGCCTCTGTAAAATGAACAGCAAACAACATGTTTAACCATATGAGCTACATGTACCATAAAAAAATGTATGAAAAAACAAAACCGATAATAACTATGAAAACAAAAAGTTTAAAATGAAAGATGCACTGAGAGAATATACCCTCCAACTACATTTAGCTCTTAAGTTCTGTCAGTAATAATTAACTTTCGAACAAGGCTTCAAAGGGCAAGGGCGTGAATGTACTTGGCTCATTTCTTTTATTTCAGCTCAAATACTTTGCTGTGTTTTAAAAAATAGTAAAGGACTTATTCTTTTATGTTTATGCCTTTTGCTGAAACACTTAACAGTGATCTAAGCTTTCCCACATGTGATACATTAAGTCTCTACACACGTAGAAAGAGACCTTATTGATTGGAGCAAACTCTTTCTCATTAAGCAAAATAGTCATGATAGAATTGCATTGAAACCTTCATGCAATCATTATTGTTTTAGAAGCACTGTAATGTAAGGAAAAAAAAACTTGCCTCTCAGTTGTGCAACAGACCAAGGGCAGTGCTTGTTTCCACCATAATCACTGTAAATTGACTCAGTCTGCAATTTTGGTAAACACAGTGCAGTTTTCTTCACTTGCAGTCCTAGACATCCACAACAGAAAAGAAAGCAATCAAAACTTGACAAAGATAAACAAATTATAGATCAGATCTTAACCTTATGATGGGATGATATTGTCTTCCAAAAGCCTCAAACTTACAGCTGCACTCAACATAGTGTCAGTTCCCGTACAATTTGTAGGACGTTCTTGATTTTTTAGAGCAGAAGAAAGCAGGGTAGAGTTTGTGGGCTATGGAAACAACACAATATCATTGCCTGATCTGGGATGAGGCACTAGAATATATATTAGAAACTAATATATTGTGATCAAAAGTCCAAACAGTGTGGCTTAAAAAAAAAAACAACACAAGTCTAGCATGGACCCTAAAAAAAAGCAGCTACAAGTTGTATACATGCACTCTAAGTTTGTGTCATTTTGAAAAACAAATTTTATCATTTAATGTTCTAAAAATAACTTTTTTAAAAAGTTACCAAAACATCATGCAGACTATTGCAATGGTGAACAAATCCAGTAAAATCTCCATTTCCATTTCAGGCTTTGTACATTTTACAGAATTCATTCTAGAGTGTAAAAAAAGGCAGAAAGTAAACCATGTGCAAGCATTATGTCATGAAAAGTTTTGTTTGAAACAGGTATCCACAACAGCAACCAACAGCTCAAAGCCTATTGAGTAATATGACGTAGCTAAATTATCCAGTTGACAAAACCTGATCAATATACATTTACTGTTAACTAAATTAAAATTTCTTATTGTTTCGACTATTAATAATAAATATTGGCTACCATGTCCTAATGAGAATAGTATTTTCTTTCAATCAAATTGAAGCATACGCTGTATGCTGATATTAGATCCTTGCCTTCATTGATTTTTATAACTGTTTACCAGAAAGGAATATTTGCCAACTTGGAAGATAAAATGTTGTGTAGCACAGCGCTGGTTATACATTTACCTGAGAAATCAGACAGATAATTAACTGTACAGTGTAAATCTAGGTGTGGAAAAGAAACTGCTTAATTTACTACTGAGCACTCCCCAGGAACAAAAATTAATGTGATTCACATGGGACAAAAAAAAAACATTTGATTTGGAGGGATTTGAACCCACCAACACTTTATTCTTTACCTTGTGTGGGCCTATTTCCATACTTGGGCAATCAACTCAAATATGGGAAATTAGGTGTTTAGAACTTTTTTTCAGGGATAAAATACAGGGTTCTTCTTAAAATTTGTTTCCAAAGTGCGCTGGAACAGATCACGAGTTGTTCTTTTCAAGAATTGAGTTGATTTCATTCCTCTCATCATTCTAGAATTATTTGGCAGCTGATTGAAGATCTTACTGTATTTCATCATTTTTAACAAAAGATAGCTGTAAATAAATTTGAGTGCTAGCATTTCGAGAGTTTCCCCAAATTCCGGGTGCAAGGAAATTCAAAAGAATGGCTAACTAAAGGCTTAAAACATCACGCTCAAATCTCTTTACCTTATCAATAATTTTGTAACTCTGTTGATGAAACCAGACATTTGTTTCCCCTCCCCACCAACACAGCACCACAGTTTCTTTACGGCGGGTCTAAAACGCAGGTCACAGGTTGCAGGCACAACCCTAACCCTAACCTTGGGTTAAATTAGGGTTTAGGGTTAGGGTTGTACCTGTAACCTGTTACCTGTGTTTTAGACCCCTCGGTTTCTTTAGAAACTTACCCCCTAACTTAAGGCGTGTTTGATTTACCCTATTCTCGCAAGATTTTCACTCAGCCCCATACAGAAATTATGTAAGCGATTTGCGATTCAAACTCAATTCATGCTCGTTCTTTGTATTAGAGGGTTAGTATGACACTGCTGCATGCATAATTAATATATGGGACTGTGCGGAAATCGCTCTGAAATGAAGCTTATCATGTGTCAGGGAAAGTTTGCGGATACGTCTTCCCAAATTTACTTAGAAAGAGAAATCTAACAGATTTTCCTCTAATTCCGGAATACATGTACGGTCAATCAAACGCAACCTTTAATAGTTACCAATTCAAAGCTTACTGATGGAGTGATAAAAATCTGCGAGTCAGCGAGCCATGCGAGCCAAGGTGTGAGCCATGCGAGCCGTGCGAGCCATGCGAGTCATGCGAGCCACAGTATAAATGTTGAGAATTTTTATTTGTTTTATTTACATTCACATAAGAACAAGAACAAGAGCATCGGAACAAGATGAATAACATCGCAATATTTAATTCTTACAGTGGGACAACGCAAACCATGATACTTTTTGTTACAGTCAACCCAGGTCACGCGTGAACGATATTTTTGAAATTTGAACGGAATTTTGAAATTTACATGACTGTCAGTTTTGAAAGTCGCCAACGAGATTTCAGAGTCCCTGTATAAATTTCCCTAGCTTATTGACGGTATAAAGCTATGAATTTTTCTTTACACTGCAAAATTGAATATTTCAAGAATAACAATTGTTTCCCAAGTATTTTGAATCTTTTTTTTTTCCAGTTAATGCGTCTTTTTCTGAACGATTTCCAGAGAAATGTCCAACATTCCATTCACACGTCGGACATTACAAAGAGAAATTCGAATGTTCATTTCATTCTTGGAAAAACTGTTCACGCGTGACCTGGGTTGACTGTAATTGACACGTCAGGGCTGATTGTCAGTGTCATTCCAAACTTGTAAGGTATGATAAATGAGTACTCAAAGATGAGCAAAGTCAATATTGTCGCACTAAATTCAATTTGAAAAGAGGCAGCGTAACAGAAGCATTTGCCGTCAGCTGGTGGGTCGAATGCTATCTCGAAACCAACCTCTGCCACTCTAGTGGCGAGTTTTGAAGAAAGACTTGTCTACGGGAAAGGACAACCACATGCAGCAGTCAGCCAACCGACAGAGTGCTGATAACTCTGATTCTCGACTAAAGACCAAACCTGTTAAAATGGCGCGATTTACTCACCATTCTTGACGCCAACACACGGAGATCGAACAGTGCTGTTCTTTTGCTTTTTTTTTTCTTGAATGAAGTTCCACGTGGATATCAATGAATGACATGTATCAATAGATACCTATTCGAGTAGCGGTGCAGCCGTATGTTTTTCTGTATGTATTTTTTCTGAAGTCTTGAACCTTAATAAATTTTTGCGTATTGTTTTTATTTTTTTGCGCATCTTGGGCGATTTTGAATAGGCAAAATTCTCTCCAAAATTATAACAAAAACGAAAAAAAAAAAAACAAAAAAAACAAAAAAACAAAAAAAAAAAAAAAAAAAAGAAAAAAATTCGTCCATAATTTTCTCACGCGAATGTAAATAAAACAAATAAAAATTCTTAAAATTTGCACTGTGGCTCGCATGACTCGCATGACTCGCGTGACTCGCATGGCTCGCACGGTGGCTCGCACGGCTCGCTGGCTCGCAGATTTCGCAGACCCTTACTGATGTTTATATGCATATGGAGTCGAATTCAAAACTACACTTCGCTCACCTTCCAGATCAATGAGACATCAGCGATTTAAGACATGCGTTTCAGTCAAAATTTAAGTTTACTTTTAGCTTCAGTACTGGTTTTCATACTATAGCAATTGTACATACAGCCACAAGCTTAATAATAGGTGAGAACATTTTTTGCATTTTGAAGCTTATAAGCGGCAAAATCTATCTTCGATCGATCCTGATTACCTTAAGACGAATAAAAATAAAGCAAGATCTTACCCTGCATTTGCTTGGAACCTTTGCGGAATGGCTGGTGTTCCTTTTTCTTTTTCTAGATGCATCAGCGTTGTTCACCTTTTCACAAAGCTCATCTACTTTGTTGACCAGTTGTTCCAGTCTTCTGTTTACTTCATCTTCCTTGTCTGCTCTCTCGGCAACCTGGGCGCGTAAAACCCTAGTTTCTTTTATGGTATCTTGCAACAGCAACACATAACTATACGAGAGCGAGACTTCTTGGCCGCGATTGATGGCAGACATGGTTTTCTACTGTAAAATAGCGACAACAGTGGCTAGTGCAGCGAAATCTCAAAACTCCCGCCACTTGCGAATGTGACAAACTTTCTGACAAGGGAAGCTTTCATAACAACACCATGTGATCATCCTTCTATTGTGTATCTCATGATGACGAGGCTGTTACCTGGGAAACAGCGCGGTGAAACTCGTTCCCAGTAGTAGTAGTAGAGTTCTTCTAGCTTAGTGAAAACTGGAAAACCACACTGAGCAGAATTCACCGATTCTTGATTTTGCAGTGGTTGTGGCTTCGATTCCGAACACGGGCTATTTCCTTTCCAGTGGAACAGGACAAAATATGCGTGGAGTTTGTGCGGGATATCAGCGGCGCTCTCAATCGTCTAGGCACAAGGAGAAACTTTTCTGTGAACATTGCAATGAAACTGTGTCGAAAAGCCAGTTTTTCAGGAATAAGCAATTGTATTTCAACGAAGCTTTTAAAAATTGGGGCGATGGACCAGCCAGGGCGACCTATTCTATGCCAGATCCCTTTTGATCAGCGTATTCGTCTGAAGATGAAACTATGGCTGAACAAAATCCGGAAGGTAAGCATGTCATGAACTTCTTGATGTTGTTGAACACTTGTGCTTGATAATTATGATAAATTCACAGTAGGTGTGTTACGTACCTTTTGGAAAGTACAGGCCTACGTGTTTGCTAACTGATTGATAAATTTAAACTGGCAAAATCTAAAATCTTTAACAAACAAACAAGCCGGTCACTGGTCCAAGGTCACTTTCTGATCAAATCAAGTGCATTATGGGTAACCAGGGCATCTTAATGAGTGACTGTAAAAATAACCACTTAGTTGGTGCATACATGTTGACAGAATCATCCACAGTTGGCATGGGCTGTTTTAAAAATGGCACAGATAGAATCTCATGCGAGAATCTCAGTGATTCTCGCGAGACGAGATTCTCGTATTGAGAAACGCAACTCTTGTCTCGTGAGAAACAAGACGAGACTGGTAACTTACTTTTGAGCGGTACTGTAATGGAAGACAGCTTGTACTCAGGAAAGCACAACAACTATAACTTGTCAATGCTTACATGTTGCTTTTTACCAAAAATAGAATAATCAACAAAAGCTTTTCCAGCCAAAAATTTTCAAATAAACAATACTTATGCTTTTGGAAGTAGTTCTAACAATGAGCAATTTTATTGCGTGCATTCAAACACACACATAATTTACGCAGACACTATTCAAAGCAATTGCTTGGGCTTAAAGTAATTGTGAGGCTTAATTACAGCAGTTAAAGAATTTTGCCTCAAATGATCAGATCACTTACACTACAGTAAAAAAAATGCATATCAAAATATTTTGAAACAAAACAGAAAGTTTTCATACTGTGGTGTTTTACCAGGTCTTGTAAAATCTGTTTGAAGTCCGAGGCTTGGTTTTGATTTCTAAGCAGAATTTAGATTCTTTCAAGTCTGAATGCAAAATGAATTTTTGTTGCCTAGAAGACCTCCATGTCCTCTATTTTGGCAGGGATATGTCTTTCCATTCTGAGTTCCACAGTATTATTTTAATTAAATGAAAACATATTTGTTAAAAATTGAGAACTGATCCACAAGGTGTTCCATTTTATAATAAAATCAGTCTTCTGAAACCAAGAGAGAAAGAATATCATTCTGTTCTTTTTCTGATCCCAAACACATTCCCAAATCTAGCCACTCTGCAGGCTTATGCGCATGGTGACATTGTGCTTTTGTACCGACTATTGTGAAAAACTGTGTCCAAAATTATTGAAACTGCTTTCAAAATTCATCTTATTTTGAAAACACTCATTGTTGTTTTGGGAATTTCCTTCTCATAAATAGTATTAAACCGTCCAGCAGATAATACCACTTTGAAAACCATTGCCTGTAAAGAAATCACTCTTGGTTTGAGCATATTTCTTTGGTCAAAAACCATGCTGAAGCTCATGTTTGGTTTCTATCCTTCCTGTGGCTATCTCATTCGTATCATTCCCTGAGAGACATTAACAAGGTGGCATCCACTTGCTATTGCAAATTAAAATTACCTCCTTTCACTAATCTTAACAAGAAGGCTGGGATTATATTACATTTTGACTAGATAAGAAATGGGGGAGCAGGGATGGCACAGTGGTGAGAGCACTTGCCTCCCACCAATGTGAACCAGGTTTGATTCCCGGACTCAACGTCATGTGGGTTGAGTTTGTTGTTGGTTCTCGTCCTCGCTCCGAGGGTTTTTCTCCAGGTTCTCTGGTTTTCCTCCCTCCACAAAAACCAACATTCCCAAATTCCAATTCGATCTGGAATCCGAGGGCCACAGGTTTGTCAGTCGTCAGACTGTTAAGTGTCACCCTCGTTAAACAAAGTTGATTTATGTCAAGGTTTAATTTTGCACTCTTTGTTTGACTGGTTTTTCTTCAGAGTCTTCCAGTGCTGAGCATTCTGAAAGCAGTTCTGGTGTGCCTGATCACGAAACAAACTCTCCAAACATGGAATCACAAAAATATGTTGAGGTTAGTGTTATTATTACAAATGTTAATGAAATACTTGTTGATCACCAACTGAAAAAGGTAAAAAAAGTCTTCTTGAGAGCAGAGTTACATTGTACAAGAACTAGGTTCCATTGACATGTTAGACAAAAATCAAAAAATGTGATCAAAATTTATATTAAAAAGGCTAAAGAAAGGAACGAAAATAATAATTATTATTATAACGTACATTATGTAACGACATGGTATAATCTCTTTGGAATAATACATATTTTATTTTAGATTTGTAGACTTTTGCTATAAAGCAGAGCTCGAGAATTTTTTTATTTTTTTTGGAGGTGAGGCGGGAACTAAGTACTAAGTACTAAGGCCCTGTTCAGACTAGGTGACCATGCCAGGGCCCTATGCCCAGCCACTTAATCCTTGGTGCCCAAGGAGCAGTCATATTTCTTATTTGTCAATATAACAATCTCCGTTTTGTTTACCGTCAGGACGCACGGGGGAAAAGCATGGCAACTGACAGACCAGTACCCATGCTAATGACCTGTGTCATTGTACTAACTGTGCTTGATCATGGTACTGAGATTTTCACTTGGGCACCAAATAAAAGCTATGGTCTGTATGTTCAGACTATTGCCTGTTCCAAAGAATGTTACCTAAACACCTAGTCTGAATGCGGCGAAAGTCTCATGAGGAGCGCTGTGATTACTAAACTGGAAAAGAGGAAATCGGAAACTCAACTTGAATAATCTTACAGAAAATGTAATAACATTTGTATATTTCATTTAAATCACTCAAACTTCATTGCCTTCTTTTGAGTGATTTTTAACAGAAAAAAAATTAATTATTGCAGTACACCAATGCAATGTTATGTAATTGCATGAGGCCAAGTAGAATTAAGGATTCATTTTCATATGTATTTTCAAAGTTTTTGCAAATTGCCTAGTCGTGCAGCAAATCATTTTTTGCTGTTTCTTGTAAGAAATGAAAGTTCACTTTGAGGAATTTCCTTTGTTGCTGTAGCACTTAATTTCCAAGTATTTTTTTGACACAATCTGGCTTAAAAAGTCAAACCCCAAAGAACCTGAAAGAAGTCATCGTTGCCGCAGCACAAAAAATGAAGAAACCAACTAAATGTAGAAATTGGGTGCTCAGATAATCAGTGGCAAGAAAATGCCCTCTGTTTCGACCAATTGGCATTCAGTAACTTTGCCCCGTAATAAAGACAGTTATCCTTTTTTCTACAGGATGAGAAAGATGCTCAAAATGTGGATGAGAAAGAAAATGCAGAAGATGAAGAGCCTGAATTTTGGGATGATTTTCCTGAGGCAATTCTTGATGACTTAGGCAAAGAACAGCCTCTCCCAGAACCACGTGACAAGTCTACAGTCTCCAAGAAAGTGACATCCCTGCTCCAGTGGTTGACGTTCTTTTTATCCTTCTCTAGCAAGCAAATTGCAAGATTAGCAACAATGGGCTTGAATGGCTTCTTCGTTTCCTTTTTCAGTTCTTGCATCTGGTTGGCACAACATGTCATTGTGGATATCTTGTTAAATTCTGCACTATGTTCCCAACTTCCCCTCATGTTCTATCAATGACAACTGGTTAACTTGACCATGATGATTTTGTTAAATACGTGGTGTGTCCCAACTGCTCATCCCTGTTTGACCCTGGTGACTACACTCAACGAATTGGAGGATTCGAGGATTGTTGCAAAGTGCTGTACGCACAAAGCTTTTAAGAAGGGTAAGGGAGCAAGGGAATGTGGAGCGAGGCTGGCAAAAAGAGTTGTGCGGTCAAACAGAAAGGAATGTTTTTATCCTTTTAAAGTGTACTGTTTTAACAGCGTGATAAGCCAGCTTGAGACCTTGCTGAAAAGGCCCAACTTTGCCGACAAGTGTGAGCATTGGAGACAGCGAGAAGTTACAAATGGGCTTATCAGTGATATTTATGATGGCCAAGTATGGAAGGATTTTTTATCGTTCAAAGGACAAGACTTCTTAAAATCACCAAGAAGTTTAGCATTTGGCTTAAATGTGGACTGGTTTCAGCCCTATTCAAGACGGAGTGATGTTTCAGTGGGAGTAATTTACTTAGTCCTACTCAACTTACAGTACCAAGGGAAGAGCGCTTTAAGTGGGAGAATGTAATTCTTGTAGGTGTCATACCAGATATGGAAACTATGCCTAAGAGTATAAACCCATTTTTAAAGCCTTTAGTAGATGAGATGCATATGTCAGCTCATGGACGACTGGGCATCAGTGACTGGTAAGACATAAGCTGCCTTAAGCTGCCAAGTGCATACAAATAATTATTGATGCCTTTGGATTCCGATGATCACCAGCTCCTAGCAGAAACCTACCAAGCTATGTACCCTGAGAAGCACATAGAACAGGGCATGGTCAGTGAAATGTGTAGAAAATATAGTTCTATCATATTAGCTGGAGAGAAGATTGGTTCTACATGTATGTTGGAATGCAGGTCCCTTCGATCGGCAAGGGTGGCTTCATGGGCAGATCATGATGATGAAATTAAACCTACAGCAGCGATTAGACCTGGCTTTCTAAAATTTTTCGTAGTGAGAACCATCCGATTCGAAGAGGATATCTACCGGAAGCATGTTTTTGCATGTGTCAACTGCTACAAAGAGGATTCGCAGAGGGAACTTTATCGTCGCCCTGTGGAGATCTGGAAATTAAGAACTTTTAATCAACCTGGACCTGCAAACTTTATGCCTGTGCAAAGATGCCATTGTAAGTTTGCTGCTGCATATGAGGAAATTAATGGAGTTGAGAAGCAGATAGTGTGTTCAATCCAGCGCACTTTCTGCTAATTCTATACATGTATCTATGTACCATGAATGATGATGTATTTTCACGAGGGAGATTCTTAAATGTAAGTAAATTATGATGTTGTTACTAGGAAACATTGCTTAACATCATATCTTGGAAATTCAGATTAGCTGTTTGGCCATGTTTGTTGTATCAGAAAGATTCGAAAGTTTTCTATTCACAATCATATTTGGTCTTAAGCTACTGGCCATTTGGCTAGATAAAAAAAAAAACTTTTGCATGGACACACTTCGCCTTGAAAAGTAGTTCACAGTTGTCGATATGCAAAACATGGTGTGTTCATTTATTAGAATTTCCATGATGTGAATAAGCACAATGTATGTCAACATTTTCTATTTTGTAGCATTTTTGTCTTCATTAACAGTAATTATTTAGGTCAAATTATAAAGAAAGGCTAAATTCTATCTGATTTGGAGAAAAAGGTGGGTAATCTACCTCCCTTCCTTTGAGTTTAGCCAGTTGAGGGCTAAATGTAGCCTAGTTCCAAGGTCTCTTTCTGTCTTTCATCTCGGTCTATCCATTTCGGTTACATCGCAGAAAGGAAATAATTTGGGAGGACCTGGGAGAAAGCCACACACCTGCCCGACTAGGCGATGTAAAATGCCTTAGCCGGCCATGAACAATGGCAATTTTTGAAAGTTAGATTTGTTCGCCCTAGGACGTCTTGCCTAGGTACATCAGTACTTTAGAAAATGCTACAAAATAGTGAAGTATGACATAATACTGTTAGCAACAGGAGTTCTGTAGGTAAAAGTCTTGTTAAGCTGGACCTATTTAAAGAGAATGGAAGAGACAATATAGGTCTTCTTTGAATGCATCAAAGTGGGCTGATACCAGTTTTTCATATTAATATCATACCACGATAAGAGTAGCAGTTGTTTACCCATTTTGAGTTACCGTAACTCAGGTTTAAGACTCAAGCTCAGGTTAACGTTATTACTCAAGTACTCTTTAAATAAAACAATACAGTTTAGCTTCTGTTAAAGAACAAAAGATTAATTTTTTTATCTAGAAAATGATGGCATGCTTTATACAATTCTTTCTGTAATACTACAGATTCTTACTTGAAAACTGTAACACTCTTGTATGGAGTTACACAACTTAGCTCAATATATATGTAATTAGGATCTTATTACTGTGTTTATTTTCAAGACTAGGAAAAATTGTCTTACTTTGAGGGGCGTGGCCTCAAAGGAAAGATTTTTAGGTTTAGAAGTCACAATAGTGCCAAGGACTTTTTGGGATCAGTTTTAAACTTGCTATTTTTCTTGTTATAAGTAGGCTTTTTTTGTCCTGGCTTGGTTAGACCTATGGATATTTTTGTGTATTCAACTACCTCTTTATTCGCACGTCCATGCCTTTTTCAACCTGAGTTTCAGGCCTTCCTAAGGGGAAAGGGTTGGGGGGGGGGGGGGAGGGGGTTGGTGCCTCTTTGAGACGCCAGTACGTCTCAGTACATTATGTCTAATTGCAAAACTATTACTGTAGACTAGGGTGTAGGTTGTTGACTTGACCAGATTTATGACTGTAAAATTTTACTCTACAACTTAGATGTTTTAAAATAAAAGGTTCTTATTGGATTGAAATACGCGGCCTTTAGAATCGCATTGTCTCCCTGTAAGTATTAGAAGTTCTACACTGCAGAGCTGCAGAGTTTATCGTTTTCCCCATTTTTGTATAAAATCCCATTAATTCTTTTTGAATCACTGAAGTTAGCGATTCCTCACATTTCTGAATGTGAGGAATGTCATGACGGGACCGGCTTCAGTTTTGGAAACAGTTCACAGCGTCTAAAATCAATCTCCTATTGATATTTATTGGATTCATTCTCCATCCATTTTCTGCCTTTTTGAGAATATTAGTACATTGTTTCGAGCTCTGATTTGAAAATCATGACCAGCTTTATTTCGTTAATTTTTAATGTAACTTAATGCTGAAAACACGCGGCCAAACTCTTCACTGTCTTTGTAACCATTTCAGCGTCCCACATCGCCGTGCTATCGTGTGTTTTCGTCATCCTAACCCTGTGAAGCTCGGGCGAAGAATTTTGGTTATATTTGTGACCGTTCATAAGATCGTCCCATACTTTGTTCATCCGAGTATTACTCTTGCTCCAAAGGCCCGTTACTTTAAAACCAAAAAGATCAAATAACTCCATTCGGTGCCCGAATATCAAATGTGAATTCTGTTGCGGCGATACAAAAAGTTTCAAATATTCAAATTCAATATAAAGAGTACTCTTGGCAAAGGGACAATGGGACGGGCAAGCAGTAGAAACTCCTGATTGTGTTTAAGAATGCAGCCAATCAAGAGTCTTTATCTGATCTTTAAGTCCCTTTGTTAACGACCTCAACCTCATCTTTACTTTACGTTACTTCATAAACATTGAACTTTACGAGGCTACGTAAAGACGCGTAAAGTTTATGTACAGCTTTGCGCAAATTTACGGTCCCTTCAAAAATTTGTAAATTTGCTATTTCGTCATTGTTCTGTTTTGTCCAAAAGTTAACGCTTAGTCTTCTAAAAAGCGCTAAAATTTCCAAACACTGTTAAATACAAGCACTAAATCCAAAAACGCGCGGTAAAATAATGTCTCGTTTCAAAGAAGAATGGGTGACGTAGCGCAGTTCTAGGTATATCACAGTTACATCGAGTAACTGCAAAGGCTTTACCGATAAAGACGACTTCGCCAAAAATTTCTCCGTCTGCAATTCTCCTTCGATTTGGAAGACTATCTAGTAATTGGACTAGTATTTGTCTGCATTTGTATTTAAGAAATTAAAATCGAAAAATACGGCACATTAAGTAGGACGTCGTAAAGGCGGCACTTTACTTTACCTTTACGACTCCTTAACAGAGCTTTATGGACTTACGCTTTACGCAACTTTACGAGAATGCGTAAAGTTGCGTAAAGTTCGGTTTATAGCTTTACGTAACTTTACGGCGTGTACTAAAGTTTAGTAAATCTGCCTTTTCGTGCTGTTTTTATTTGTATAGTACTGTTTTTTTTTTTTTTTAGAATAATTGTTGCTTATTATTTCAAGAAAATGTGTGGTTACCCCCAATTTTCGTTTTGGATTTGAACACTTCTTGCTAAGATCTGCTTTCCCAGCATAGTAATAAACAAAACAAAAATACTTCTTTATTAGTAGGCACCGTCCTTGTGTAAATTAAAAATAAATTGTTCTAAAAAAAAAGACCAAATGTTGAATACAATTTCTATTATGACATAAAATACAATTTTGAGGAATTTTCATATTTTCAGTGCCACTCTTTTTATGTCTCAGAGATAATTCTTGCAGGTATTAGTCTGAAATGTCAGCCGTCTCCTCCCCCTAACCCACAGGGGCGCGGGAGAGAGATAGTCTCTTTCTCCTGCGCCCCCCGTGGGTTAGGGGGAGGAGACGGCTGACATTTCAGACTAAGCAGGTATTAGATTTGAAGGGATGAGAGTGCACATGTAAATTTTTTGTGTTGCCCTCTTCCACTTTCAAGTAGGTAATTTCCCAAATATCGCCACCACCCCCCCCCCCCCAAAAAAAAAAAAAAAACAAACAATCAGAAAATCGATGTTGCAAAACAACTGCATATTAAACATTGTTAATAATTAATAATACTCATAAGGGAAATAATTATTTTTAGACCTGTTCCTAGGTATGCTAAGTGCCATGTTTCCAAATGTACCTATGGTTGCACTGACACTAACAGCAACAGAGAAAACAAGAGATATACTTTCAAATTCCCTAGGGATGGTGGATCCTGTCATCTGCATATCATTGCAGTGAACTCAAACACAAAGAACATGTTTTACACTGCTGCTGGATACCGACATGATGAAAAAGATGCTCTCTTGTCGCCTTACATCGCAAAGCTAAAGGTGCTGAGAGAGAAAGTGCCCCTTACTGTACTTTATTCCAAGTTAGAAATTTGTGGGGAATGCTTCAGCCATTTGTGATCGTCACTTGGGCGTGAAGCACTTTGCACCAATAGGCTCGGGAAATTTAGCCATTCAATGGCGTAAAACTGAGAGCTCTTTCACTTTTGTCTCAGTCAACGAAAGCTCCTGCGAAGATAGACTCTTTTTTTTTATTAAAGACTGCAATTCGTAAATGTTTTTATCTTCTGAAAACAAGGTTGACAGAGTTAAGTTCTTTTAGGGAAATCATCATCGAGCAAAACTTCCCTTCCCGATAAAAACTCTAAAGACTTTTGCCAACCCCACAACGTGTTTCCTTCACGAAACTAATGACAGAGTGGTTTCTAATTAAAACCGTCTGATTATAACAACTACACATGTTAAAAAAAATTACCGACGGTTTTTTCGGAGAATCTTTAGCGATTTTTTAGCGTCGGCCATCGTGGTGTATTTCTTTTATTTATTTATTTTTTTTCGCGCCAAGCCGCCAGTCACCCATCCCAAGCTCTGCCGCTAACATTTTCACTTCCGTTCTAGATTTCTTTTGTTAGGAGACTAGCCAATCAAGTCCTGTGTCCCCAGGACCTCCTTTCCCTCGTGCAAAGGCGCCACTGGCTAAGAGGGACAGGAGGCTCTGGGGACAAGAATGTCGAGAATACAAAAAAAAAAAAAAAACAAGAAACACTGAACAACATTAATACCAAACAAATTGTAAATGAGACAAGAAATGTTTACAGTGTAATACTAAATCTTTCCAATAGTTTGATCAGTAGTGCGTTAACACTGGTGTTTTCAAATATCAGCTCCTATCCTTCCCTGTTCTAGAGCCTAACACGCAGGCTACTCCTAACGTTACAGGATTTCACCAGCTGTTAAATTTTACAACGAACTTACGCCAGCAGGAGGGAAAGAGTTGCCACAAAGGACGTACATACTTTGTAAAGGATAGACTGTCACAGTTCAAAAGGTCAATTTCTCAAAAGCTTCTTTATGTATAACACGTTCGAATTTTCAGGGAATTCTAAGATTTCCGAGGTCTTTCAACTTTAATTTATAAGGCCGGTTCACATGATACCATGTGTATCCAAGCGTAAATCGTACGCATATTTTGGCAGCCGATATATTTCAACTTTGGCTGGTATATAATTAGGGCGGTTTGAACGAAAGAGTCCGCTCGATTTGACAAGAAAGCTGGTGCTCTGCAACATATTTCCTGAATCGGGACTCGTTTGGCTCTAACTCGTGTGTCAAAATACTGACAATATTCGTGTTCCGATACTGTCGGGCCGCAAAATTCGCCATCAGGTAGTAGCGTGCAACCCAGTCCTTATGGACTGCATTAAATAGCAGCTCGTCAGCAAAAAAATGTAAACAAACATTCTTCTGTTAACCTAAATGCTGTGATGGAACTCTCGTTCCCCCTTTGGTTACAAATTTATCATCCAAATGCTGTCTCCGTGTACACTGCGGGAAGGCTTATAAATTCCGCATCAAACCTAAGCAAAGATCTTTCAATTGCTTTCGCAGTTCAATAAATTTCCATTGTTTTTCTAGATGACCACGTCTTTTGACTTGTGTAAAATGCAAAACAGAAAGATAAAACAAAAACACAAGCAAAAAGAAAAAAGAGCAAGAGAGAATACAAAATAAAAACCAACAACAACAACACGAAACAACTTGTAAATGAGACAAGAACTGTTTAAAACTAAATCTTTCAAATAGTTTGGTCAGTAGTGAGTTAACAATGAAGTTTTCAATATCAATTGCTACTACATTTCAAACTAGTTTTTACTTTTTGATTGAGAATTGATTCACACCTAGTTACTGAATTGAGGCTGCACGCGAGAATATACTTTAGGAAAGATAAACACCAGATTTCTCAGCAAGCAGCACTAGCCCCTGGAGTTTTGTTTTACAGACAAAGGAGTAGTTATACTTACAGCTTCCACAGCTGTTTATTGTTATCAAAAACTCCTGTGGGTAGTTCCTTCAACTGGTTGTTACTCAAGTACCTACCAACAAGAAAATGAGGATTGTCCAAGTTCTTAGTAAGTTTACATGATATCCACACACTTTATTGGATACAACTTTTAAAAATACGACCGCGTCAGTTTATGGAATGAGTGAATCGACAAAATAGTCTTTACTTCCGACTACTACCTTGGTACTTGAAAACAAAGAGACAGTACGCATGCATTATTAATCAGACATAGAACCACTTATGAATGACGGGATTTGTTTTAATTTTTTTTTTCTAAGGAATATGTGAAATACGTGAATATGTGGAATTTCCAACTCCCTTGGTTGGGGGGAGGGGGGACTTTCCACTTTAAGATATCGTGCGCAAGGCCGCTACATTTCAAGTCATCCGTTATAAGTGCGACTATGCCGTCATTTAAATTCCCGTGTTACAGAATCAAAGGCCATTACAGCGGACAACCGATAAGGACTCAACAATCGTACAGTTACACTTAATTCCTCGCGAAGCGAGGGCCGAAGGCCCGAGCGTAGCGAGGTTAATAAATTTGTTGGGCCGAGCCAGCCCGAGCGGAGCTAAACCGCGCGAATTCGAGCGAAAAATATATTTATATATATGTATGTATGTTTATATATTTCGTTGAAGGTGTCCGCACTGTTGCCTAGCAACAGTGTAAAACAAAGTATGAATGACGTCAGACTGTCTGGCGTCCTCTGGAGCAAACTTTGCATACATCGGGAAAGTTTGCGTGCCGGACCAAATTTCAACTGCAATGTTCATCAATATTCACTGGATACAGAACTATCTCTCCAGAATCTTTTCCCTTTCTTCCAGCAATCTTTTTTGTGAAAGATTGCATTGAAGAAATTGCACGTTTTGTGGCAACCTCGTTCCCAGGGCCTCTCCTCTTCACGTCTTAGGGAGCGAGAGAGGAGAGACCCTGGTTGGGTCTGGTCACGTGTCTCCCAGAGAAATATTAGACCCAGGGAGGGGTCCTTCACTTGCTACTTTTTGTCAAGATTTATTTTCGACTCCAAAACCAGACTTCCGCTTTGCTGTGCGAAGCCCACGCGAAACTCATTCAACTGGCTATGTTTTTCAGTAGTCTTCATTTTGCGTGTCATTGTAACGTTAATCGGCTTAAAGCTTAACAAAGTCCGTTGTCTTGAGGCGCTGTACTTTGGAAAATCACTGTGTATAAACGACAAAATTAACAGTGGACGAACAGCGCCTTCCCCTTCAATTCATGGAGTTGTAATTGTGGCTTATTCTAGCTTTGAATGCGCTGATGAAAGATCAAATCTGAAAGACTAAGGAAGGAAACTTGAAAGGAATCGGGTCGATGTTTAGCTGTTCTGAGAGTTTCATTCGGGAAAACCTTTTAGCATAAGCGCAGTCGTTCGCGTCTCTGGTATTTAGCGTCGTTGGTTTGTTTACGTCCGCTTTTCTCTCGGGACGTAAACAAACCAACGATGCGAAATACTAGAGACGCGAACGACCACGCTCGTGCTAAAAGATTTGCCAGAAAGAAACGCTCTGTTAGCAGGGTTGCAGAAACAAGCAATACACAGGAAATAGTGCATAAGCAGAACACTTTCGGAAGGAGGATGGACGGTATTACAACATGTATACGGTAAATTTTTCACGGATCTTTCAATGAACAAAGAAAACCCTTTTGAAATACCGTAATCGTTACAAAACAATAACGAAATAACCTTTGTTCTAGTTGATGGCGTTAAAGTGAAATTTAGTCTGCGGCTACAATGGCTTCGAGATACATTTCCGGTCACGTTTGATTCTTTCCTGGCCGTCAACTCGAATGCGGCGCGGAAGACGACTTCTCGATGCACCGCTTGACTTTAACGATGCCTGACTTTCAGAGATCGTGGACTTGACGACTCTAAAAGTAAAAGTGGCAAAAAATTCACTTCGTGGAAGTGCGTCGCCGTAAAGCTCCTCGGCTGCCACTAGTAATAGTGACAATAGTCGATTCCCTTTGCTGTAAAGATTTCGCCAACGACTAGTATCTTCAACTGATTTACAAAGTCGATAGCAGCTCACATTCACAGATTCACTCGCTTTATTTATAGGGGTTTCTGAATGACCACTTGACATGACCTTTGAAACACACGCGAGTCGCAAGTTGACTTGACTGGGGCATGTTTTCCCATCTCCGGTACACTTAGTAAAGGCAAACTGACACTCAACCGCCCCTCTCTCAAGTCATTTATTTGTAATCTCCCAGATTCTGGGGGACACGTGACCAGACCCAACCAGGGTCTCTCCTCTCTCGCTCCCTGGGACGTGAAGTGGAGAGGCCCTGGGAACGAGGTTGGTTTTGTGGCCGCGGTAAAATAATTTTCCGTGGGAAATAAATTCATCGAACACGACAGCGCTTCACGCACGTTGTACATTTCGTCGGGTCAGAAATAGATTTTCAACCGCAAACTAGCCTGTGGAACCTCGAAAATACCATGCTCGTCAAAAAAGTGGCCATGTTCAGAAACCTTTTAATCTCCTCATTTGATGCTACATTACGAGTAAAGAGGGCTTTCCACCCAGCCCCAACTTCGCGAGGTTTTGCGAGTCACGTATTTCTAGTAAGCAATAAAGCATATAATTATAAACTGTTAATATCATTTAAGTAAAAATGTTGCAATAGAGGTGGACGTTGCGCTGCGACACAGTGTTTCTTTTTATCTTTGTCTTACCGAGCCTAGCATCAAATCCCTCGCTTTCCACACGACTGATTTCCCTCCACCCTCCCCTGTTCTAGAGCCTCACACTCAGGCTACTCCTAACGCTACAGGATTTCACCAGCTGTTAAATTTTACAAAGGACTTATGCCAGATGGATGGAAAGAGTTGACACAAAGTCGTACATACTTTTTGAAGGCTAGTTCAATTTCTCAAAAACTACTTTATGTACAATGTTCGAATTTTGAGAAAATTATAATATTGCCGGGGTCTTTCAACTTAAGGCCGGCTCACATGATACCAGGTGTATCCCAGCGTAAATCTTACGTGTATTACGACATCCAAATTTTTTTTTAATTTTTATTGACATTGTGGTTTGTATGAAAGTGTCTGCCCGACTTAATTCGAAAACTGGTGCTAGTTGACATATTTCCTGAATCGGCACGCCATTGGCTGTAAATTGCGGTTTGTACGAAACTGTCGGCCCGACTAAATAAGAAAACTGGTGCTCGTCAACATATTTCCTGACTCCGGACGCAAATGGCTGTAAATCGTCTGTGAAAATACGCAAGAGATTCTTTTTCGGATACTCTCAAGCCGCCAAATCTGTCGACAGGTAGTAGCTTGTAAACCGGCCCTACAAAAGGCATCAAATTGCAGCTTACCAGCCAACGACAAACAAAAAAAGATTCTTTTATTGATATAAACGGTGTCATCGAACTCCGTTTCCCCTTTTGTTAAAAATTTGTCATCCAAATGCTATTGAGATGTCCACTGCGGGAAGTTTTATCTATTCGGAATGAACCAAATATAACCAGAGATCTTTCAATCTCCTTTGTAATTCAAAAAATTTCCTCTTTTTTGATCTAAAGCATGCCCCCAATAAGTTCACAACACGAACGGGGACGCTTTTAAACGACCACGTCTTCTGACCGGTAAATTTTAGACTTCTTTACAGTTTTTATTACGCTGGTGTCATTTAAAGTGTTAAATGCTTCTTTCTTTGTGAGTTTTTCAATGCGGTTGCGTAATTTGTTGACACGAATTGTAACTTGTGCTTATGTGAGATATACTTTCTAATAGATAGAAATAAGTTAACATACTTTCAAATTTATGGAATCCAAAGTTGATCTCTGTTTAAACAACTTAACTAACATATTTCATGGCTCATCATCTGCCATTGCGTTCCTCTTGAATTTCTCATCCAAGTCGATAGTGACCAAAAGCGCAATGACCGCGACCAATCAGGCCTACGGAATGTATTGATATTGCGTAACGCGACAATATGGAGGACGCTTTCTTGGTCACTCTTTGTTTGTGTCTTTCTTATACCGGTAACCTGTGACTAGTGACCTGCGACCTTGTTGACCGCAAGCTGTGACCCCTAACCGTTGCCCTGCTACTATTATTTGATGGTTATGCTCTTCGGCGAAAACAGTAACATTGCATGTTCAGCAAGTCTTCTCTTAGCATAATAATTTATTCTTATATTATAAACTAATTGCGATTTTGAGACGGCAATACCGCATTATATTGACCGCTAGTTTGGGGAAATTATATTCCGTTATTGGGCGGAGTCGCGTAGCAACGAAACCCAATACGGATTTTTTCTGTTTCTTGCAACGCCGTCAATATAATGCCGTATTGCCATCTTAAAGTCGGAATTAGTTTTGTATCGCGATTCATCCATTATATAGACTAGTAAAACTGAAAATAAATTATTTAGCGCCTAGTCCAAGTGTATATTCTTGCTACCTGCAAACGTATCCATGGCAACATTTTGCACGCGCAAACAAATTTCGTCGCGGGATATTTGAAATTTGCCTGCAATTTCGTAATTTTTCGTGTCTTAATGTCTAAAATCGTTTAATTGAAACAGAAGAAGCGTGGAAATTCAGTGGAAGAGTTGTCGAGGTCCAATATTGTTTTCCGTAGTGGTGAATTGGGCGAAATGCCAAATGTTGATATTTGCGGTATTTTTTTTCAAAGAGTTGTTTGACACCATCGATACCGAAAGCGAAACAGGAGAGTCGCCAAGTAAAGATAGCGAGCCGAAAGCTAACGAAACTGAGCCCCAAACTGAGCCGAGAAAGAAAAGAAGTAGCATTGTTATCTTAGACGACGAGGAGATTGAAGAGTTCCAGAAAAAAAGCAGGTTGCGAATTCAAAGAAAACTGTCAAAGGAACTGAGTGCTGCTCGTCGCCTTCAAGCTTGGTACAATGATCGATATGGCCAGAAGCTGCAGCTGACAAGCAACAACAAAGCCAACGCTGCCGACCTGCTGAAGCACTTCTTTCTCGAAATACGAGATACAAGAAAAGACAGGCTTGGCGAATAATACGAGCCGTCCACCCTGAGCACTTACCGAAATGGTTTAAGAATATTTTTTTTTTTCTCGAAAGAAAGAACGACGAGTCTTTCGACATCTGAGAGGATGAAAAACTTAAAAAGAAGCTTGCTTTAAAAAGAAAGCAACTAAGGCCGAAGGAAAAGTAAACCGTGTTAACAGGGCTGATCCGTTAGATGCAAGTCATAGGTGTATAGAGAAGCTGTGGACGAGTGGTGCTATTGGTTTGAGATTTCCGCGATAGTTATTACATCTTATATGGTGGAACAACACCAGATTGTTAGGCATGAGATGCAGACAAGAACACTTCAACTGTAAGGTTCAGGACTTCACAGACCGAGGAAACTTCTATGAATACACAGAGCGTTCCACAAAAACGAGAACCGGGGACACTGACAACCCAAAAGCAAGACGGAAGTGCAGCAACAAAATATTTCACGAAAAGGGTGGTGAGAGAGATCCGTACCTTGCGTTAAAGAAGTATTTAAGCCACAGACCAGAGGGTATCGGCGAATTTTTATTTCCAGCCCATCGAGAACCCCAGAGAGGACATCTGATAAAAGAAGCTTCCACTGAAGAGAGACGGACTGGCGAACATCATGAAAAGAATGGTCGAGAAGGCAGAAATCCGAAGGGAGGGGAACTTTACCATCTCGTCGGGTCGAAAAACAGCTATTCAAAGTCTTCGAGGTCATTTCGATCCACTTGCAATCTCCGAGCTCACTGGGCACGCCTACCTCGATCCATCCACTCCTACAGTCAAAACGCCGTACAAACCACCCAGAAGGAAATGTTTGATTGACTGGTAGAACCGGGAAGATGCTGTACAGCCGTTTACAACAGTACGGCCACAACTGTAAACGCAACGAGAGCCGAACACCGACAGTTGTTCTCCAACTTTTTTAATTGTTCCACTTTGAACTCTTGCCAGATTAACATTAATTTCCCAAATGGCAAGTGACTTTCCATTTTATGACAATGTTAACCGTTGCTAACGCCTCTGTTAATGGAAAAATGAATTTACAAGACTTAAGCTTAAGACAATGAGAATAATTTTTAATTGGAAACGCGTGATTGTTTTGGAAGTTTGTTTTGAAGTTTTAATAATTTAATCAATAACCGGCATTTCTGATCTCTTATAATTGCATTTTTCTATTAAAATGAACTAAAAAGTATTGTATAAACATAACATTTCTAATGAAGACTTTCCAGTGAAGAGGTAAATTCGACGAAAACTGTTGAAATGAGAGCACTGAAGCCCGTTTTCAATCAGTAAACGAAAAGTTCAATCAACTCTGTATGAGAGTTCGGAAAACCATTTGAATAAAGCGACGCCAGTCACATTCAGTTTTGACCAGTCACAGCCTAGTCACATTTCGAATTTGATGCGTACGTGGGCAACCCAGCTCAGTGTCGCAATATCAATTACTATTTTGGAACCAATCACAGCCTGCAAAAGTGACACGGCAATACCGCGTGATATTGACGTGTCTCGCGTAAGACAGAACTATAGGGAAATCGCGATACCATAACATAATGCCACATTTTGCCATGTTCCTTTTTGCGGGTTTGGAAGCAAAAATGATATCAGTGTTGTCAACAAACCACTCAAAACCCTTCAACAAGAATTCCCGTGTCCAAGGTTCAGACAACCCTCAGGTCTCCAATGCAATGTTGTTTACAAAATTCCATATGCATGTAAAGACTGTCCTTGGAACTACATAGCAGAAACTGGAAGATGTTTCCAAACCCGCAAAAAGGAACATCAACGGAACTTGAAGAACTATTCTAATGGCTCTATTGTTGCCAACCACGCGTGGAAAAACAATCATTGCATTGATTTCAAAAATTCTTTTGTCATAGACAAAGGCGATTACCGCGTTCGTAAAACACTCGAATCCTGACACAAAGCAAAAATTGTCGACGGGGATAATAACTCAAAACCGTTGCCTAGGCAATATTTCATTTTATTGTAATTAGTCCTCATTTCCATTTTTATCTTTTATCTTTTTTCACACTTCTTCTTTTATTCTCAATTTTTAGCACCCTTTTTGTATATTATTCCGTTTACGCGCCACATTTTTCATTTCTTAAAGGCTATAGACTGATAGCCGACAGCTCATGTTTTTAATCTTTTTAACCACAGAACGCTTTTTAATCTAATATGTTTTATCCTAATTACACCTCTTCTTTTACTCGTATCCGCAAAGACTCTTCTGTTTACATATATGCTGTGATGAAACTCTCGTTTCCCGTTTTGTTACAAATTTATCATCCAAATACTGTTCGCGTGTACACTGCGGGAAGGCTTATAAATTCCGCATCAAACCTAAGCAAAGATTTTTTAATTGCTCTCACAGCTCAATACACTTCCACTGTTTTTTCTAGACGACTACGTCTTTTGACATGTGTAAAAAGCAAAACAGACAGACAAAACAAACGTTCAAAAACTCCTTTGGGCAGTTCCTTCAGCTGGTTGTTATTCAGGTACCTACCGACAAAAAAATGCGGATTGTCCAAGTTCTTAGTAAGTTTAAATGATATCCTCACACTTTATTGGCTAAAACTTTTAAAAATACGACCGCGTCAAGTTTATGGAATGAGTGAATCGACTAAACAGTCGTTACTTTCGACTTAACTTCCTTGTTACTTGAAAACAAAGAGACAGTAAGTATGTATACTTCATAAGAGTAGACACAGAAACACTTATAAATGGTGGGATTTGTTTTAATGCTTGTTTTTGTCAGGAATAGGTGAAATACGTGAATATGTGAATATGTGGAATTTCCAAGTCCCTTGGATCGGGGGAAAAAACTTTCCACTTCAAGATATCACGCGCAAAGGCCGCTACATTTCTAGTCATCGGTTTGAAGTGCAAATATGCCGTCATTCAAATTCCCGCGTTACAGAATCAAAGGTTATTACATCGGACGACCAATAAGGACCCAACAAGCTTACAATTGCACTTTATACGCTTATAATTGTAAATTGTAAATATAATTCAAGTAAAAATGTTGCAATAGAGGTGGACGTTGCACTACGATACCGTGTTTCTTTTTTATCTTTGTCTTACCGACCGTTTCCCACGTGACCAATTCTCCTCCACCCCCCCCCCCCCCCCCTTGCTCTAGAGTCTAACACGCTGGCTACTCCTAACGTTACAGGATTTCCCCAGCTGCTGTTAAAATTTTAAAACAACTTGCGCCAGCTGGATGGAAAGAGTTGCCATAAGGGCGTACATACTTTGTAAATGCTAGACACATTAAAAGGTCAATTTCTCAAAAACTACTTTATGTGCAAAGTTCGAATTTTGAGAAAATTCTAAGATTGCCGGGATCTTTCAACTTAAGGCCGGCTCACATGATACCAGATATATCCCTGCGTATTTCGTACGTGTGCGTTTTTTTTATATTCAAGTTTTTTTTAATTTTTTTGACATTGCAGTCCTTAGGAAAGTGTCTCCCAGATTTAATAAGAAACTTGTGCTCTTCACCATATTTCATGAATCCGGACGCCTTTGGCTGTAAATCGTGCGTCAAAATACACAGGAGATGCGTTTTCCAATACTGTCGAGCCACCAAATCCGCTGACAGGTAGTAGCTTGTAAACCGGTCCTTACGGAATACGTTAAATTGCAGCTTATCAGCCAACGAATGCAAACAAAGATTATTGTATTGATATAAATGGCGTCATCCAACTCCCATTTACCCTTTTGTGATAAATTTTTCATCCAAATACTGTTGAGATATCCACTGCAGGAAGGCGTATCCATTCCATATGCATCAAATATAACCAAAGATCTTTAAATTGCTCTCGTAACTCAATGAATTTCCTTTTTTTTTCCTTCTAAAGCATGCCCCCCCCCCCCTCCCCCCTCCCACCAATAAGTTTACAACACAAAAGGCGATACTTTTAAACGGCCACGTGTTCTGACCAGTAAATTTTAGACTCCTTTTCAGTTTTTGATTGAGAATTGATTCATGCCAAGTTAATGAATAAAGGCTGCAAATACGAATTTATTATAGGAGACACAATATTTCTTTTCGAGCAACACCAGTCCCTCGATTATTAGTTGACAGGCAAAGAAGAAGTTATACTCACAGCCACTGCAGCTGGGTATTGTTAGCAAAAACTCCTTTAGCCAGTTTCTTCAACTCGTTGTCAGCCAAGTTCCTGTCAACAAATAATCACATTTTGATGATTGCTATTATGTGACTTATTTTTACTTTAGTTGTGTAGTATAAGCTATACATGTACATCTTTACTACTGTTGGTTAACCAATTTATTTTTTGTCTAAATAAATGATAATCACAGGTACTCGTTTTAAAATCATTTTCCCTAAAAGCAGCCAAAACGGCTAAGTAATTTTTATACCAACATGTCCATTATGATCATACTTCTTTCATTTATTATGTGTTAACTGTTAAGTTTTCTCCTATACCACGGAAGGCTTTAAACAAAAACTTGTAAGACTATTAAAATATTTAAAAACTCTCCGAACAAAGTTGAAGTTCTATTGCGTCAATTGTTCTACATGATCGCGAATGCAGAATTCCATTTTATCAGCCGTTGTCTGAGAAAACCTTAAAGCGTCACGGATAGGAGTCGGCCGATTTCCTTCATTTTTTTATCTGTTTTCTACTTTCCGTCAGTAATATTGAAAGGCAATATTTTTATAATCAAACACCTTGTAGTTTTCGAGATCCAACCCCCCTCCCCCCACCCCACCAAAGAAAAAAAATAAATCGGCCGTTAGGGACGAAAACTCTGGTAAAATTCGAATGCTTTACCGGTAACGCGTTGACAAATTTCTCGCTACTCAAATTCTACCGACTTCGAGAATCTCTTATTTGGATAGTTTTTCGCTGGAGCCATCTCAAACTTTCTCCATTCGTTTATTACCTTCAGAGAGGAAAAACGATTTGCACGTAATAAAACTCACAAAATCAGGGCAATATTGTAGTCACGCGTGTCTACTGGCACTAAAATAACACTATTAAATATTACCTAAGAACATAAAAGTTACAGCGACAAATTCTTCAGTTAAAAGCAGGATTTTCTTTTCTCTTGAAAAACGGGTTGTCAAAAATTGGTTGCCATGGTAACATCAATGTCACGGAACACTAACCAACCACATCTAATTGTTTCCAGGTAAATTAAAAGAAAATCCTCTAGTCTCAAGGCACTTGCACAAATATCAGAGAGATTAAGTATTGCGTATACGTTAAACTTGAATGGCAAAAATGAACACGTGACTACGATTTTCCCGCCATTTTTCGCGTTTGCCGGTTGCCTTTTCTATGAAAAACAGGTTAGTTTGCATTTTCCGTCCACGTGAAAACTACGTAAGTATTTCTTCCTATATATTTCTTTTATTGTTAAAAACAACAACAAAAAAAAAACAATAATTTTTCCTGCAAATCATACTAGAGCAGGCTAAGTTTCATCATCTTAATGGGTTCTGGTTTCATGTTTAAAAATCCTTCATATAACTCACTCCTTACTGCACTTTTCTTCATGAACTCACCACAGTAAGTCACATAACAGCTTAATCGAAAATGGCAAAATTAGACAAGGAAGCGAAGCTAAAGTCAAAAGGTTCACGCTATTTTACGTAAAACGTGAGACGGCAAGGTGACGTTTGCCGTTTCACGTTAACGCGATGCTTGATCTCTCTATTAAGGTTATAAGTCCCCACAGGCAGAATCGTGCCTTACCCTCCCCCCCCCCCCCCCCTCCCCACCTGTCTAGTTAAGCCGTAAGGGTGATGTCTGTTAATACAAAGGTATTTCTTGCGCGGTTTATGACTCCCCAGGAAAAGCAAATGTCAAATAGGGATAATGGAATCCAAAAAAATGGGGGTAGACACGCGCTTTCTTAGAGCATTTAGTTCCAACTTGAGAAAGAAAAAAATGCCATGCATTGATATCTACTATTAATCTTTTTAGAATTATTGCCACTTACTGAATTATCTAGATCTCTGAAAACTCCGCTGTTACGCCATTGTTTAATGGAATCCAATAAACCTTGCTACTAAGATCTGCTTTTGCCACAAGGTCATAAACTGTGCAAAAATCACTAGATATTAGGAAGTACTGTCGTCAAAAGCCCGCTCCCTCAGAGACACATGGCACCCATCCTGATGTTACACGGCAGGGATTTTGCGATAAGATTTCACAGAAATCAGGCATATTTTTAGGTATTTGTACACGAACTCTAAAAGTCGAAATGTTTTGCTTCTATTTCTCAAGCTACTTTTACAGAAATTGGTAACATGGTTTTTACATGTAATATCCTGGAATAAAAGAAAAAAAAAACAGTTACCCAAACAAACAATTCAAACGAAAAGACTTGCGCCACATTAGTAACAATCAAACGATATTTACGTAGGTTTCACCTGGAGCATTTCATTTCCTTACTGATGTGTCAAGTCTTAACAAATATTGCCCAAATCGTCTGATTTTGCAAGGTTATCAACATTGCTCTTTCATTGGAATTGTTTATGGGGGGAAGAAAAAGCAATTGCCACCAAACCAGGTAGCTTAAGGGAACTCTGTAAAATGAGGATATGGACGGGCAGATGCGGACGGCGGATGGGGCTTAAAAAACAAAATAGGATGTTAATACTGTAAAATTTGTTGGTTAATTGTCACCTTCTAAGAAATAACTAATTTTTTTTTAATTTGAATTAATTTATATCTTATTGTTAGTCAAACAACGAAAACGCTATAATAAGAATGTTTCTTCTCGTTTTTCAACCAAATAAGTCTGAGTTTGCAGTGGAACTTTTTATATTAGTACGACACACCATCTGTCAAAACAACACGTTCACATTCATGAACATCTACGGGATAATCTGATTAACGGGAAAAGTACTGTTAGGCATTATAGATTGGAAATCGTTGTTATTTGTCGAGCAGACAGATCGATACAAGTTATTAAAAAAATAGTTTAAGATGTCCAAAGATTTCCCTGCGTAGGATCATTTTCTTTCCTTTAAATTTGCATCGAAGCGAAGTTTTCCTTGTAAACACTGGAGAAAGTGGACCTTTCTTATCGGGTTTCGCGTCTTTTCGTTTTTGATATTCATTGCAGATTTTGGGTTTTCTCTTTTTTGAACATTCAGATTTTTTTTTTTTACCTGACAGAAAAAACAGGTTCTTTTGGTCAGTTTCTGGTTTTCACCCGGTTGTCTCGGCGGCGGCGGCCTTCGGTCCCCAGTTGTCAGGGGTCGTCTTCTCCGTGAACTTGGTACAGTCGAACCTCGATTATCCGGACTCGTTGGGACTTGAATAAATAGTCTGCATAATCAAGAGTCCGGATTATCGAAAATATGAATATTAAAGTGAAAGTAATGTAAAGAAACGAAATAAAGAAAGCAGAATTTAATTGTAAATAGATTTTTAAACTTGTCTAAATTTCCATATGCTGCAACCACTAAATTAGCACTTATGTCACCTTTTGACGAGGAATACTGCCTTTTCCAACTCGTTTTCCACTAAGTCAGACATCCTCAGTTGGCAGAACGTAAATTTTTCGTGACCGCAAACGCCCACATGTGGAACCCATAAAATTTTCCCAGAGAAAATAGTGACATTCATTCAAGCTAAGCACGAGAAGTTTATGTTCGTTTCAACGATGGACCACAAACCACGATCTTTAGTTCGTCACGATTGTTCAAAACCAAGCTGATTAGCGACCGGCTCTATTCTAAATCAATACTTCAAAGGGAACGTCGCTTGTTTGCAGATCTCCTGGGAGAAAAAGGACACGTGCGCAAATCCTACGCAGGGAGATCTTTGGACATTTAAAAAAAAAAACTCTTTTAATAACTTGTATTGATCTGTCTGTTTGAACAATAAGCACTATTTCCAATCTACAATGCCTAACAAGAGCTGATACAGTACTTTTCCCGTTAATCAGATTATCCCGTGAATGTTCATGAATGTGAATATGTTGTTTTGCCGGATGGTATGTCGTACTGATGTACGGAGTTCCACTGCAAACTCAGACTGATTTGTTTGAAAAACGAGAAGAGACATTCTTAGTATAGCGTTTTCGCTCTTTGACTGACAATAAGATATAAATCAATTCAAGTAAAAAAAAAGGCCATTTCTTAGAAGGTGAAAATTTACCAATAAATTTTACAGTATCAATTATTTTCTTTTTCTTTCTTTTTTTTTTTTAAGCCCCATCCGCCGTCCGCCGTCCGCCATCCACCGTCTGCCGTCTGCCGTTCGCCGTCCGCATCCTTATATTACAGAGTCCTGTTGGTAACAGCGTTAACGTTGTTTCCTTTGCATTGCTGGGGGTCTCTGCAAAATGAAGACCGGAGAGCGGCGGATGGCGGACGGCGGAAGGCGGATGATAAAATGAGGAGGATAAAATGCAGATAATAAAATGCGAATGACATAATGCGGAAGACAAAAAAATTAAAATAATAAATAAATAAATAAACAATTCCTTACGCCCGATTGTTTTTAGAAAATTACATAAAAATTACGTGAAAATTAAGTACTGATTAACGCCAAAGAGAAGAATAAACTGTTATGGACTGAAAGACTTACGCTATGGCTTGACTTTTGTTATATGTTATGAAGTTGCACTAGGAAATAGCCGGAACTAATTTTTCTAACCGCTTTTCTCGACTTAAGAGAAGTAAACGGACTGGCAAATAGTCTCTACTCGCAGACATTCTTAGGGCTCATCACGTAATATTTCCTTCCCCACGAACGGAAATATGGCGTGACGAGCCCTAAGAACATCTGCGTATGCCCGACGTACTAACTAATCGAACAGTTCGGTAATTGAACTTAATCAAACCCATTCGCAATTAATCGAACGATTGGGTTCGATTAGTTCGGAAATCGAACACAATCGAACCAAAAATATTGTGTGAGAGTTCGATTGAGTTCGATTTCCGAATCCAATCGACCCTAATCGAACGATATAAAAATCTCTTAAAATATTCTAGTTCAGCGGCGGGACTGTCTTAGCATATCTATATAAGTAAAAATTAATAACAATAACTAATAATCACTTTATTCAAGAGAGGATAGGGGTACCCCTTGATCCTCTCTTGCTTTATTGAAATAACCTTTGGGAATAAAAAAAGACAGTGAGTTAACTGTAAGATCGAAAATGATATAGGTTTAACGGACTATAAGATAATGCAAATTAGTTGCGAAGAGAAGGGGGATGATTGTCGGTTGCACATGGTGACTTCCGTTGACAGCTTTGATTTCATAGCGTTTCGCACCCTCACAATAGCAACCATTGTTCAAATGCACGTATTTCCAGATCTAAGTGGCCGATACAGGCTTGGAAGTTTACGTGGCAGTGTTGAATGTTGAATGACACTGTCCAGTGGATGGATTTGTCAATTCGGAAAATTAATCAATTTTTGTTGCAAGAGCTATCCCCAAAACAATGTGTGATCTCATACTCCGACCACCATTTTCAACTAACAATCGGACCCGCGGGGAATCCAACCAGAAAAATATAAATTCACTGATGCAAAATCAAACCTAATCCGCGAAGTCAATGGAACCCATCGAACTCAATCGAACCCATTGGAACGTTCGATTTGGTTCGATTAGACCAATTTTTTTGTGATGGTTCGATTGTGTTCGATTATCGAACTCATTCAAACCCAATCGGATGATTGCGTTTGATTAAGTTCGATTTGGTTCGATTAGTTACGTCGGGCTATGAGGCTAACCGGCATATCGGGTAAGTTATTTTGCTTACGATATACTGTCTACGAGCGAGTCTAGGGGTAAGCTAAGCCTTCAGTGGCTATAACACAATGAAAATAAGACTTATCTCTCCCGAAACCGGAATACATTGGTCAAAGCTATAACTAAAATGCTACTATCGCAATTTTGTAACATGTATTAAAACGCAAAAGCTATAAAAAAGCCCTAAGTAATAAATGAAAATTGATATCATGCACACACGCAATCCACCCCACTCCCCCCTTAGAAACAAAGTACTTGTATAAGCGTTTTTAACGGGAACTTTTCTTTTCCTTTTATTCTAAAACAAAGTACTGCACTTTCTTAATGAAAACAGTTCTCATTCATCAGAGCTAACTCACGCTAGCAAGGCTTAATTGAACACGTGCTGTTTATGTACAAACGCTCCGTGCAAAATTGCCACTATATAGTATACTGTATTGGTAGTAGTGTAGTTTCTTTTGTTATATGTCAGTTATGAATAAAGATGTGAAAAAAAAAAAGTACTGTAGTGGTGATGTTTAGTTGAAAAGTAGAACGGAGCCCGATGATAAATTATGTCTTCTTCGATGACAGTTCTTTCTTTTGTTTTCGGATTTCGAAGAAAAAATGTGGGAAATCTATGATTAATTAGTGTATTAATTTATTTATTATTATTTTTTTCTTACGATCCGCATTTTTCCATCCGTATTTTATCATCCGCCATCCGCCATCTGCCGCCATCCGGTCTTCATTTTACAGAGACCCTTTACCAACTGGAACTTGTCGGTTTACAAGCAAATAGATTGTCTCGTGACATTGTTGATCATCTCGCGTTCTTCCACTTACACCAAGCGAGGCAAGATGGCTGGGTAAATCATTATTGCAAGATTTGACTGGAAGGATCGTGGGATTATTTTGTCCCGGAACTGGACCGCTCATTCTGGAGATCGTGAACTTCTATTTTCTCTTGGTGCGGTGAAAGTGCGCAATTTGTGAATATTCACAATTACATTAATCGAAATATCTAATAATGAGTGAATTCCGATGAAAACAACGTTTGTCGAATTTTTTTCCGAAATTTTTAGATTACGAAAGGCAAATTTTAAAAAATATTAACAGCTTAGTTGAGACATCAATACCTGTTTAACTAATACAGGCAATTTCCTTCGTTGATTGTTGAGCCATTTCAGATTCTCAGTATCATTTAGACCCAAAGAAATTAAATGGACTAAGCGCTTTTTATAAGGGTTTAATCACTGTCAAACCAAGAATCGTTATCACTCTCAGAAACTAAGGTTCGACAAAGCTGTACAGTGAGAATCGAATATAAACATACCAAAACTCAGAAATAAAATATATATTGGAGAAGCGAACTAATTGACAAGTTTATGGTTCTAAATACAAATTGAGGCTCTTATTGCGGCAACCGATTAAATTGTCAGGGTAAGACCCACAGCTTAAATTTAATTTGCCAATGTTTTGTTTTAAACAAAAAGTGCGTGACATTGGCGTGACGTGTTATTTTGTCCAATATTACGGATAAAATGCACCTGAAATGAAAGTTGAAAGCGCTTCTGATTTTGTAGGTCCCAAACTTCAGTTTCGTTATTTGTGTATAGGGGATGATAATATAATGATTTCTTAGAACCATTTTCTTTTACCATAAACCACCGCCTTTTTGAGAAAACGATTTTACGAAAATTTGATAAGCATACATGTTTATCTTTTGAGTTTTATTAAGCCAGTGCAAATCATTTCTCCTTTCTGAAGGTAATAAACGTATCCCGGCGGAAAGTTTGAGATATGACTTAGAATCAGAGAAAAACTATCCAAACAAGAGATTCTCGAAGTTGGTAGAATTTGAGGAGCGAGTAATTTGTCAACGTGTTACCCGCAGTTAAGCATTTGAATTTTACCGGATGTCTCGTCCGTAACGGTCGATTTTTTTTTATTTTATTATTATTATTATTTTTTTTTTTGGGGGGGGGGGAGGGGGGGATCTCGAAAACTATAAGGTGTTTGGATATAAAAATATTGCCTTTCAACACAACTGACCGAAAGTAGAAGAAAGCTAATAAATGAAGGAAATCGGCCAACCCCATCCGTGACGTCTGCCCAGTTTTGTTGGACAACGGCTCTTATATGTTTATTTTTTTTTTCTGGAATAAGGTTTTCCAGGGATTAGAGAGATTTAGTTTCGCGTTTACGGCTAACGCCAATCGGGAAACGTCAAGCCGCAGTTTGTTCTAAAGTGCATAAACTTGTGTTTCTCGAACTCACTTCTCTCTTTTTCATGTTTTTTCGATAGCTGTCGCCGACTGGGTGGAGATAAGCTTATACCAAAAAAGCCTCATTGTTTCTCATCAAAGAGAAAATTTTAGCCTGGCGTTTGCCGTTTGCCGTAAACGCGATGTTAACAAATCTGAAACAGTTGTCCTTGTTTCTTTTCTGGATGTGGGAAATTAACTGTCACTTCCGCTAACAAGGAACTGTTCTATGATAGAGGTGATAATTTCATCGAGGATCTATTCGCTTATTATATCGATCCTGACTTGAAGGGGTTAATAAGGCCGCACGTTGGATGGTCGTGGAAATTAGTCTTGTGGTCATTTAAAGCGAGAAATGCTTCCTTCTTTGCCAGTTTTTCAATGAGGTCGCCTAATTTGTGGGGACAGCTACTATTAGAGTTATCTTCATAGAGTTATAGCGTGGAGTTAGTATATGTAATAGGACTAGATGTTGTCCAATTTGGAAATAATTGGATGAGAAAAATTCCGAGGACTGCCAAAATTTGGCAGTCCGAGGAATTTTTTGAATCCAATTATTTCCAAATTGGACAAGCATGTAGTCGTATTACCTATTTATTATATTTAACAATTATTCCATGATCGCGCGTTGGATATGAGATGGTAAATAGCCAACGAGGCTTGCGAAGTTTTCGACGCCATTTTGATGGGTAGGCAAACAGGCTTGAAATAACAGTGTTTGTATGGAAATCCGATGTCAAATAATTTTCATAAAACATCGCTTCTGAAAAATTCATGAATTGGAAACTTTTGTTACTAGGAAAAGGATTTTAGGAATATGATTGGAGGGATGTAGCTGTGACAGAAAGCGTCCAGTCGTGTTTTGAACTTTCCATACATTTCCCTGTATTTTTTCCCGCGAACTATTTTTAGTAGCAGCTCACGGCTGATTCGCTATACAGACAAATGTATGGAAAGTTCAAAACACGACTGGACGCTTTCTGTCACAGCTACATCCCTCTAATTTTGTTCTTCATCCTTTTTCTAGTGCCAAAAGTTTCCAATTCATGAATTTTTCGGAAGCGATGTTTTATGAAAATTATTTGACATCGGATTTCCATACAAACACTGTTATTTCAAGCCCGTTTGCCTACCCGTCAAAATGGCGTCGAAAACCGTGATAAGGCCTATTGACTTTTATTGTTAAAGAATATTGCAATACAATTCAATGATTTAAGTATGAATTCACAACAACTTTGTATGAAAATTACCATGATAATGTCTTATCAAAGCATTCTTAATGTGCAATGACTGCAATTGTATCTCAAATATCAATTTTGAGGGATGGCTCGAAGAAGCATCACAAAAAAAATAACCAAAACAATGACTTCAATTAATATGCAAATTTAAAAGGTAGCAAATCAATTCTACAAATATTACATCATGGTAATCATTTGTAAAGACAACGTTGTTTAGAATTTTATATTGAAATTCTCTCAATTTGAAGTCAAGTGTAGTACGGAAAGGAAGAGAATAAACCTTTTTCCAATTAATGATCGTGTCTGGGTATTTGTCTGATATTTTTTGTTGGGCTGTCGGAGGGATTTGTTTTTTGCACAAAAAAGAGTCGTATATCTGTTTAGAGGTGACATCTGAGATAGGGAAAGAGCCACAGTTAAGTTTAATGTACGATGTGTGAGGGATTGGTATTTTATCGTTTTTACAGATCGAAGATCTAATAATTGTTTTCCAGTCCGATGAGAGAGAGTGAACAACTCTCATAATAAAGAAACGTTGTTCAGGAGAGATCGTCATATAAGGATCTTCGTGGAGGAAAAGATTGTTATCCGTAATAAGGTCGCCTACCTTTATGATTCCCAAGTTAACTAAATCACTTCTATAGACGGACTTATTATTATTATTATTATTATTATTATTATTATTATTATTATTATTATTATTAGACTTTTTATCAATACATAAAAACCTATTATTCCAAATGATCTCGTTCATAACATCATTAAAAGTGACGGGCTTTCTATTATTTAAACCTGACCATGCGTCAAAGCATTCTTTATAATATTTCGGGAACTGAGTCTTTAATTTGACGGTGTCAAAGTCACAATGCAAAAATTAGACTCCCACCAGCCGAAAAAAATACAACTATTTAAAAACGATTTCCAAGTACTAGGGTAGTCCTCTAAGAGTTTTTTTAAACAAATGACTCGTCTTGCACTGATCATAGACTCAATATCCAGCATCTTCAGTCCACCTTTATCAATATTTGAGATGAGCGCACAGCGCTTGACTTTATCTTTTCCATTCCAAATAAAAGTGTAGAAAATCGAGTTGACTTCTTTTACAAGATCATTTGGTATCGGAATAACCGATGCTCTAAACAATAACTTGGGAATTGTAAAAGTTTTGATAATTTGGATTTTACCCAAAATAGATAAGTTCCTCCATTTCCACATATGTATTGATTTTCTTAAGAGATTTTAATGTTTGTCGGAAATTTAAATCGTTTCTCTGTTTTTCGTCGTAACCAAAATAAGCTCCCAAGATCTTGATAACTTTAAAAATCTTATGGTCATTAAAATCCTTCTCGTCTAGAATATTACTGCCAAGCGCTATAATTTTTTCGTGATTTACACGCAGACCAGAACATGATCCAAAGGATTCCAGAATGGCGAAGAGGGAGATGTGAGATTCTTTGTCACGCAAAAAACAAGTCATGTCATCCGCAAATAAGGAACGTTTCGTGGTTTCCCCTCCAATACTAAGGCCCTTGATTGATTCGTCGTTTCTAATCTTAATAGCTAGAGTTTCTAACGCAATTATAAAAAGATAGGGAGAAAGTGGGTCGCCTTGACGTTCCCCTCTGCTCAACGTAAAAGGGCCTGTTGTAAAACCGTTGTTCATTACACAACTCGATATATTTTTACACAGTGTTCGAATCCACTGAATAAAAGAAGGGCCAAAAGTAAACTTATGTAGTGTTCTTATTGAAAAATTAAAATCGAGCGTGTCAAAAGCCTTTTCAAAGCCAATAGCCACTAAAATTCCAGATAGTTCCTTCTCTTTGGTGTACTCCATCACATCATCAATTGTTCTGATTGCATCAAAAATAGATCTTCCTTTAACAAACGCGTTTTGATTTGAGTGTATTATTTCAGGTAAAACCTTTTCCAAACGTTTTGCTAGCGTTTTAGAAGCAATCTTCGCATCAACATTAATCAACGATACGGGACGCCAGTTTTAAATCATCCTTTTATCTTTCCCTTTCTTCTCTACTAAAGTTATTATGGCTTGTTTCGTCATTTCCAGGGGTTTTATTTTTGGGGAAGGTTCCCAACACACTGAAGCATTCACTATAACCTATTTTCCCTTCAGAAATCTTCCTCAAGTCATCTGTTAATGCAGGAAACCCCCTAGAGACATGTAAGAACGTGGGAGTGGTTAAATGTAATGGGCGACTGCTACCGTCATAAAGGTTAGCATAAAATGATTCCAGCTCGTCCATAATCTTTTTGGGGTCGTTTGTTAGCTTGCTATCCCTGGTGAATATTTTACGGACACTACTCTTTTTCTTGTTTGATTTTTCTAAATTCAAGAAATATTTATTGTTTTTTTCTCCTAGCTCGTACCAAGTTGCGCGGGAGCGAATAATAGCTCCCTAAGTAATATAGTCGTACAACTGGTCGTATTCTGCATGTAGGCATTCCAGCTCTTCTAAGTTTTCTTTAGAGGGGTTGTTGTCGCATTTGGTAGCGCAGTTTCGTAGATTTTCTTCAAGTTGGTTTATTTTTTCTCTTTTTTTGCGGGCCTTGGCTTTGCTATAAAGAATTGTTCGCTGTCTTATTTTATATTTGATAAGGTCCCATAGAACTCTTTTATCATTTACTTCTTTAAAATCTTCTAACCAGTTCTTATATTCCACACGAAGGAGGTCACAATACTCTTGGTCATGTAATAAAGTAGAATTAAATTTCCAAAAGCTTGGTCCCCGCTCGTTTTCTTCAAGGCCAATTAACTGATAGTGCAATGGCTGAGTGATCCGATCTAATTACGGTTATTACTTCTACCGATTCAACGTCTTCTTGTAAATTCTCATTAACCAATAATCTAGGCGTCTTTGTATTAACGGTGATTTTTGACGCCAAGTGAAACGCGTGCCAGTGGGGTTACGGATACGCCATATATCTACTAAATCATGTTCGATAATCATATCTTCTACATATTGCACAGAATCCTTTCTCTTTTTATTTCCGCCTCGACCATCAAGGTCTTGATCAAGAATGACATTAAAATCCCCCCCAACAACCACGGACTTGTCTGCGTCCGTGACAAAATCTGTAAGTTCCTCCGATAATTCGCTAAAAAACACACATTGTTCCGCACATTTATTAGGAGCGTAAATATTCAGAAGGACGAAGGGTGAGTCCTGAATCTCAGCTTCTAGAAAAATGTAACGGCCTAGTGGATCAATTTTTGACGAAATTAATTTAAAATCTAATTGTTCCTTGACGAGAATCATTGTGCCTTTACTGTGACAACTGCCATGTGAGAAAAAAGGTTCGCCTTTCCCTTGTTTTTTCCATATGTTAACAACTTCTGGAGTGCTGTAGGTCTCTTGTAGAAAACATATATCAGCCTGACATTTATAAAACCCATTAAACACGGCCTTTCGCTTCTCAAAAGAACGAATCCCTCGGACATTTAAAGATACAAACTTGAAATTAATATTTTTAGACATCATATTGCGAGGATGAAAGGAGTATAAGCCGGTTGGAAAAGCTATGTAGTGAGCTACATATAAAATGAGATAACCATTCATTCAGACAAGTATGAAAAGGTCGAAAAAAATAAGAAAACATAGATCTGTCAAGGCCGAAGTTGTTCAAGTTGTTAAAAAGGTTCGCAAGATTCACACCTTTAGTGCGACCTCGAGGGCTCCGGACTATTATTTGAGAGAAAATGCAAACTATGGCGTGCAAATTAATGCATTTTAGCCTGGTGAAGTAGTTTATGTAAATTTTAGCAAAGTCTACACAAGCAAAGACAAAAAACTGACCGGAAAAACAAAAATATTTAAGTATATATATGTATATATAGATAATGATCCTTACGCAAATAAATAATTCATCAACTGACTAGCGAAATTAAAATTATTGAAAAGAAAAACCATAAGCTAATAATGCTAAGACTAATAAGATTTAGGTAAGCTTGGATGTTAGCTAATCACTGACATGTTGCCGTGGCAAAAGATAGTCCGGCAGGTTGTCTACTGAGTAGACAGTACTATTGACTGATATATTTCTACCTTTTATGAAAACTTTACCGATTTTCAGTTCCTTGGCTTTCCTATATGCGGCGCGGAGCTTTCCACGTTGCCTTGCTGATTCCGCGGATAGATCTTTGTCAATGAATACAGATGAGAAGCGAGAACGGTCCATAACTTTCTTTCTGTTTTCCCAAACCCAATCGCTATCCATTCTTGAGACGAAACGAAACAAAATTGGTCGTGGACGTGCAGGTCGTGATGCCCCTTTTCTTGACTCTGTCGAAACTTCGTTGCTCACAGCACTGTTCGAAGAAGCTGTATTTCTTGGATTTCCCGTTCGATGTATTGCGTGGAACAAAATATTATCTGGGTCGGCGCCGAGTTCAGGTAGAACATCTATTACTTTACGCGAACACTCCACACTGCTCTCTCCAGGATTTTCAGGAATGTTATAGAAACGAAGATTTTCTCGCCTGAAGTAATCTTCCATCTTAATAAGAGCGCTAATATCTTCATTTAGTTTGCTATTTTCTCTGGTAGTGGTGTCGCACTGGTCTTGTAAATCTTTGTTCTTCTGTTTAAGTGATTGTACTTCTTCCCATACAGCGTTCAGCGACTTCGTTACTTCGCTTAATTCTAATTTGACTGCCTGGATTTCACTTTTCAGTTCGTCCTTTGATGCTTTAATGTCTGCGTAGATGCTGGACAGCTTTCCCAGGATCATTCTGTCTGTCACTTCATCTTCAGGGGACGAACTTGATCCACGTGCACGTTTCTTTTCTTGATTTTTAGGCATTCTTTGGTCCGAGAAACTTAATTTGTTGTGAAAACAGCTTCCACGAGTCAATAGGAAGTAATTCAATACTAAACCGGTACAATTAAAAATCATCAATGTCACGAAAACGCCATAGTTTGTTGGACAGTTAAAGAAACGTACTAGCCGCCATGACAGCTAGCCCCAGTTATTTCGCTTCGGCCTTTCGCAATCTCCAAATTGCACTTTTTGCAATGAAGAACCAGAATCCTTAGAACGTTTACTCTCTCGTTGCAAAGTGTCTTCTGAATTTTGGAAAGAAGTCTTGTCCTGGCTCAAAGAATATAACATTGTTTTAGAATCCTTCAATGAGATAGGTTTGTTTTTAGGAATTTTTGAAGAATCGGAAGATTTCTTTCTAATTAATCATGTTATGCTTTTAGGTAAATATTATATTTATGTAAGGAAATGCCTTGGAAGTTTACCTTCGTTGAGAGGCTTCATTGCCAGAATAAGACGTGTTTATAATATCGAACTCCATATTGCGAGGGAGAGGGATAAACTCGCTACTCATTTTAAAAAATGGGAAAAGTTAGTAGCAGCTTTAAACACCTAGTAGAAAATTAAATTAACCTTATCATATCCTACATTTAGGTTGGTCTCCTTAAATTTGCTATTTATTTCATAATAATCTTTCGGTCTTTTTTTTTTTTTTTCTTTCCTTCTTCATGTGTTATTCACTAGTTGCGAATCGTAGGTTTGAAAGCAGTGTTTTGTAAATAAGTTCTTGTAAGTTGTTATAAATAAGTTCGTCTTTTTAAGTAACTTATTCCGAGCAGTGTTTTGTAAATTGTAACTTTCCCTTTGTTTTCTCTTGGTATGTTGTAGATAAGCTGTAAACTGTAATTAGTTAATTAAATTTCTTTAAGTATTGTAACGTGTGTTAAAATAAAATTAAACAGATTACAAAAAAAAAAAAAAAAACATCATGGTAATCAGAATGTCATAGCATGGGTTCCAATAATAGAATCAAAGAGGTCTACTCATCCTTTTTCTGCAATCCTTCGTGTGCTGTGGAAAGCCGCCATAGATGTTTACGGTGCCTGTGAAGGTATTGTGAATGGTCAATGACTGTTGCTGACTCTGGTTTATTTTTGAGGGCTGAAGGGGCAGCTTTCTATTATTTGGTTTTATACCGCTGATAATATTGGACAATTCTCTGGACTGGTTTTCATTATCTCCTTCATAAGAATTCAGGCTTTGAATGTTCCTGTGTCCCGTCACATCCATGATCTTATCTCTTGGGACGCCAGCACTTTTCAGCTTCTGTACACAGGTTTTTCTGCTTGAATGATTGGAGATCTTTTTTCCAGTCTCTGCTGACAAACCAGACTTCTCAGCCATAACTTTCATAATGTTTTCAATTTTGTGTTTTCCCATTCGCTGTCTACTGAACCAGACATCGGTCTTTGGCTTTGGAATGACTCCCAGATAGAACGGACCGGTGGTTCTTAGATCAGGAGGTCTTCGATGCAATAACTCTTCAAATAACATTACTGGGCACCGTTCACCGCCAGTTGCAAACATCTTAGGCTGAGCAGCTCTGTTAGTGACTCGAAGACCTCCTTGTCTGGTTTTGGTAGGTCCCTCTTAGAAAGCCACGTACCGCACTAATTTATCAGGGTTTGTTATCAGGCTAAAATCCTCCACTTGCATTGAATAGTGTTCTTGTCGAACCGAAATGCTCCGTTAAATTTTTGAACTTTGCATTCACAAGGGCTTGTGCGGAATGCTCTCTAATATGTCTCGTTTCCCAGAGATGTTCTTCGTCATCTTCTCTGAGTGCATTTGCTGCGTGTTTTCGTTTGCCCATTCCTTTCTGCCTGAGGTATCTTGCTTTTGCTTCGAGTTGTTGTCTGGAAAGCTGGAATTGCCGGTCATGCAAAATGCTGTATGGGCGGCCAAGGTTTTTTAAATGTCGGTCGAGCGAGGCTTGCATTACCGCCAAGCTATCCGGCTCATACTCCTTTCCATCCTTTTTTCGTACTGCCGCTCTCTCCTCCGCAGAGGCTCCATCAGTGGGGAAACGTAGAAAAAAGGAGGGGAAAGGAAGGAAAACGGGAGAAATAAAAAATCGGGCGCGCGCAGAGGGAAGAAGTGAAGGGGGAAAAGGCGGGAGCCTCTGCCAGATAATGTTTTCAAAATGGCGCCCGATTTCCGAGGGAGACTGGGCCTAACTCTGCTTCTTTATGAATATTTACAAAATGGCGGAGCATGCAGTACCACAAGAACAGGAAATTTTCTCTCTTTCTGAGCGACCGTTTCAAATGGCGAAACACAACAGTAAAACAGTATGTTTTAAATGCTTTGAGGATCACAATTTGGTAAATTTTTTCGTCGAGGGAGCGGGCTTAAGCCAGCATTTCCGCACGATGCATCGCAACTGCGATGTTGACGTGGCAAAATGTAAGGCAAAATGTAAGGCCATTCGGCGTCTTCTTATACGTTAACGTTGTTAAGAGACAGAAAATAAGGAATGTTACACACAGAACTCCTCAGCATAAATCCAAAATGGCGGACAAATCACGAAAGTATCACAAATGGCCAAAAATCCGTTAAACAGGCTCGAAACTTCGCCAAATTGCGTCTACATACTTTCTATACTTAGGTCTTTAAAAGAGTATTCAATATCGTGGAGATATTTGTCTGGTTCGGCCATAACCAGAGAACTGATGAGTTGTCAACCAAACGGGGTAAAAGCTCTTGCTGACCCGGATTAATCAGTCATGTCTTTAATGTAACTGAGAGCAGAGACACACATAACCATAAAAGGAAAAAAAAGAGAAAATAGAAAAGGATATGTAAATAATATGAGGTAACAACCAAAATGGATAAGAAGACTATTTAATACAAATGGATTTCCGATAAATGTTTTAACTTTTAATTTTAGTTGTCAAAAAATTCCAAGCAACCTTTCAGTTTTTGGTTACAAAGGTAGCACTTATACTCAAGCAGGGGTGCTACTTTTGAGACGCCTTATGCAAATTTTTTTATGGCCTTGCAGTAAGAAAAAGCCATTAAATTTAGAAAAATAAAATGGTATACTAATTAATACTCCTTTTTTTCCAATTTAGGGTATCCAAAATTGATCTCTATTTAAACAACTTAAGTAGCATATATCATGGATCATCATCTGCCCTTACATTTCTTTTAAATTTCTTACCCAGGTCACTTGTAACCACATGCGTAATGACTGAGACCAATCGGGCCTATGGAATGTAGATATTGCTTAACGCGACAATAAGCAGTTTACTCTTTTTGGTCACTCTATGTTTGTGTCTTCCTTATACGCGCGCGTCATACGAAACAAATTTAAATTAAAATGAATTTAAATTGATAGGTGATGTAGCTTGCGCGCGCCGATTTAAGAGTCTTAAATAAAGTTAAAGTCAGTATTGAGGCCAAATGGATGCAAAGTCCGGTGTTTAAATATGAGTTTGGCCTCAAAATGGCGTCTGTCCAAAGTGCTTTGGAAGCCTTAACGGATTGCGGAAACAAGCATGTCCTCAGTGAAGTGGCCAGGTAATTTAAAATAACGAAACAAAATGTTGTTTAGACTGTGTTGTGCACTTGGTGGATAAAAATAGTGGTAAGTTGTATTCTAGCGCAAAATATAAAATAAAATACCAGACGTTTCGAGGCTGCTGCCTCTTCATCAGTGGTATGTTGCAACTGAATAAAACGCGCGCGTCATACGAAACAAATTTAAATTAAAAAAATGAATTTAAATTGATACGTGATGTAACTTGCGCGCGCCGATTTGAGAGTCTTAAATAAAGTTAAAGTCAGTATTGAGGCCAAATGGATGCAAAGTCCGGTGTTTAAATATGAGTTTGGCCTCAAAATGGCGTCTGTCCAAAGTGCTTTGGAAGCCTGACCGGATTGCGGAAACAAGCATGTCCTCAGTGAAGTGGCCAGGTAATTTAAAATGGCGTGCAAGCGGGAGGTCCGTGTTAGCAGTTCTAGTTGAACGTAGATGTTCACGAAATCTGTCTCCCAGACGTCTACAGGTCTCGCTAATGTATAGTTTGCTACAAGCTCGGCATTTGATGACATAGACTACGTTGTTGCTGGTACACGTGAATTTGTCGCTAATGGTTATACGTCCCCCAGGACTGTCTACAAATGCTGAGACGTTCGTACGAGTGCAAATATTACACCGGGATCGGCCACATGAAAATGTTCCACGGTCATCATCGACAACGGTCGTGTCATGAAGGGTACTCCTAACCAGGGAGTCACGCAGATTGCTATCGCGACGATAGGCAGATAAAATGTGCAAAGTTTGAAAAATCGCTGTGGTGTCCGGGTCCGTTTCGTAATAAATGGAGGTTGCGTGTAAGGATGCTTTTGACCAGTGTGTTGGTAGGATGGTATGTCAACACTAGAAGGAATGGTAGGTTGGTCAACGACTACATCCACAGGCCCAGAAATAATTGCTTCACGGGGTGTGACTGCCTCGCGATTTCGAGCTTGTTGAATAATTTGTTGTGGATAGCCACGATTAATAAAAAAAAACCCAGTCATTTCCTTACTCTTACTATCAAAATCCCTCTCGTCACTGCAGATGCGTACAGTCAATTTCTCCTCTTACGACGCAGCTTAGCAAGTGCTCTTGCCATTTAAAAAGAAAATTCGGGGTAAACATGCATTTTTTAGAGATAAAAAAGTATCAATTAAAAAAAAAAAAAGAAAAACGCCATACATTAACGAAATAGCAACTTTACTATTCCGTAAAGCTACCGTAATGCTGTGCTTTAAGTAACTTTACGTGACTTTCCAAAAATGTAAAGTTCAACTTTACGCAAGTTTACGGTGAACCGTAGGTCTTGATAATAGCACATTCCTTTACGCGACATTTACGTATTCTGTAAAGCTGAAGTAAAGATAAGATTTACACAGACTTACGCTTATTTACGTATCGTAAATCTGCCCTTTACGAGGCTTTACATTGAGCCGTTACATTTAACGGAAGTTTACTGTTCCGTAAAGCAGCTGTAACGGACGTGATTTACGTTCCTTTATGCGTAATTAATAGACTGGTAAAGGTGGCCTTTTTGTAGCTTTACGTAACACCGTAAATGCATTTTAAGGCTGAGACTTGACCAGTGTTAACTGTTCCAGAAAAGTTTATCTTCTTTCACGGACTGTCACAGCGGTATTAGCTAGGGCATTTTAGTTTAAACGGCATGGCATGACTGTTGTCAGTGGTTTAACTTCAAGAAGTTACACTCCTCTGGCAAGGGTGCAAGGAAAGGGCAATTTGATCCTACTTCCAAACCATCAGTAAAAAGACACAAGTTTCATTTCTGTTTAATAATTGCTTAACAAAAGTACGCTTTAAAAAACAATCAAAGCTGACAATAATTATTAATAAAAATCAGTCGAAGTACAAAAACCGATATAAAGTGATACTGTACTAAGATATTAAAATTTAACAGCTCACGGAAGTGGAGGCTTCAACCCACTTCTTAGTCTAAAAAAATAAAATTCGTGGTGTTAGGGACACTTGACGCCTTTTATGAATGGCATTATTTACAAGCAACAGTTAAATCTGACTTCTGCATTCTATGAAAAATCCCACTAATTTTGATCTTTTACTTTTTACTTGGAAACTCTTTGAACTGTAACATAATCAAGAAAAGTCGTATCTATTAAATAGTATTTGTTCTCAAGCTATTCGCGAGGTGTTAGAGACACTTTACTCCTTTTGAGAATGGTCCATTATTTACAAGTAACGGTTAAAACTGACTTCTAAATTCAATGAAAAATCTCACTAATTTTGATATTTTACTTTTTACTTGAAAACTCTTTGAACTGTAACATAATAAAGAAAAGTCCTATCCATTCAATAGTATTAGTTCTCAAGAACTTATAACTTATTTGACAAAATTCATAATTTTAATTTAAGAAGTTGAAATCTCATCTATTTGTATATTTCAAAATTAAAATAAAACTTCTTTTAAAAAGGAAAAGAGGAGTCTTTTCCATAATCATCTGGCCCATGCTATTGGAAAGAGTAGTAAATTTATTACAAAATTATAATGCTCCAATAACCCCAATATCCACGTTAAACACGGCAAAATAGTGAGCATATTCACATAAAATGTTGAAAATAGCTGAATTCGAATATTCAGTTTTCCGTTAAATGAAATAATCTCTCTCTTGGGCCAAACTTCTTCATTTGAAAAAAGCAATCAAAACTTATTAACCCTTCCACTTCCAGGAGTGATCAACATGAAATTTCTCCTTACATTATGAATGTATTATCAACCAGAAAGGTGACGAATATAATGAAAATCATCAACTTGGTGATATTATTTGATGTAACACCAAAGTCTGTGAACTTGAAAAAATATATATGGCAGTCATTGAGGAGAATTAATATTCAGATCATAGAAGTGAAAGGGTTAAGATCATGGAGAAATATGGATATAAAAACCATGAAGGAATATGGATATAAAAACCCTATTGCTGCCTTGTACTGCGGGGAGTACTAAAATGGAGGGGATCTAAAACGCAATCCCCTTCCAGTGTCAGTGAGCGACTTGAAGAAACCACACCAGTGGAAGAGGCAGAAGAAGGAGAAATACGGGCTACACTTCTTCCTACTGGTGTTGTTCTTCGAACCGCCCACTCAACAAAATTGACTGGAACATCCCGACTGGACATCTCCTCATGAAGCTCTCGAGGAACTAGGGATTGTCGTACGCTTTGTGATAAGCTTTTCTCATACACTGTATCCAGTGCCTTTTTTGCCTTGGTGAGGCGTGTTCTTTCCCAAGAGAGGTGCTTGACTTGGTAGCACACCAGTTCACGAGACTGAGAGTCAGACCCACTTTCATACGAGCTCTCATCGGAGCTGGTGTATTCTGGGGTTAAAACTTCCTGTACTTCTTCCATTGTTGTTGCCGTCCAGTCTACACACTCTAATGCCGTCAATTGGTGTTCAAGTTTCTGTGGAATAGTGGAAAGTGGAAAGGTAACCTTGTTATTTTCACACTAATGGGTTAACAAATAAATATAAAACTGACTGCATTGATCAGATGTGCATGACAGACATGAAAACCATACAGGTAATACATGAATCTGCGCACTAGTAAAATGTCAAAGATATCTTGTCATTCATGACATTATTTACTGGAATAAAGCTAAAGAAATTTCATCAGGCCTACTAATTAACCCAGCCAGCTCTTTTTGGACTGTGCACCTTTAAAATTAGGCTCAAGTATTTCTGCGCTGTTGACATTTACCCAATGATAACTGTAACACTCCTTTCAGACAGTGAAGTTTGCCCAAAGCTGGTATTTAGCAACATCCCTACATTTTACAGACTGAGCTAATGTAAAAAATAAAAATGGCGAACAATATTATGTTGTCTCTTTTTTGAGCAGATATAAAGATGTCAATTTCTGATGTTAACGAACGATGTAACACTAGTACTATTAATGATAGATCAGAGAATTAACTCTGCAGTGTATGTTGTAATGCTAAGGGAAGCCATGAATTTACCTCTGTGCATCAACCCAAGTGAAGAAATTGGAGACCTCACAATGTAAGGGAAAAACTCTTGACCTTGTTGGTAACTGAACCCACAACCTCCAGATTTTATTATCATTGCTCTACTGATCAGCTATGAGGCCAAATGGGAGCAAGTTGTGGGTAATTATGGTGAAAATCAGGAGGTGATATGGGTTCGATTCCTGTCAGGGTCAAAGATAATTTTCCTTGCCTTGTTTGGTCGACTACCATTTCCTTACTACAGCTTATACCCAGTGGGAAATTCATGGCTTCCGTTAGCACTAGATACTCCACTGATATCATTTTTTTTTTAAAGCTACACTCAACATAGCATTCATAACTAGACAAGCAACAGTTTCAATTTGTGTTACAAATTAATCTCTTATTACAAATTACACTCTGATGCAAAAGAAATACATGATGGGTACAGCTATTTCAAAGTAAACTTACATCTCTTTTTCATCGTTGTCTCCTACAGGTTTGCTTGTGTTCCTCAGCTGTAGAGTTGATTCTTCTTGTCCTTGCCTCAATGTGGGACTAGTGATAGGTCTTACCGGCCTCTGTAAAATGAACAGCAAACAACATGTTTAACCATATGAGCTACCATAAAAAATGTTTGAAAAAACAAATCAATAATAACTATGGAAACAAAAAGTTTAAAATGAGAGTTGCATAAAAAAAAAAAAAGAAACAATGCATACAGTACATAACAGACGCACTGAGAGAATATACCCTCCAACTACATTTAGCTCTTAAGTTCTGTCAGTAATAATTAACTTTCGAACAAGGCTTCAAAGGGCAAGGGCGTGAATGTACTTGGCTCATTTCTTTTATTTCAGCTCAAATACTTTGCTGTGTTTTAAAAAATAGTAAAGGACTTATTCCTTTGTGTTTATGCCTTTTGATGAAACACTTTAAAGAGGTCTAACCTTTCCCACATGTGATACATTAAGTCTCTACACATGAAGAAAGAGACCTTATTGATTGGAGAAAACTCCCATGATAGAATTGCATTGAAACCTTCAAATCTTTATTGTTTTAGAAGCACTGTACTGTAAGGAAAAAACTTGCCTCTCAGTTGTGCAACAAACCATGGACAGCGCTCTTTTCCACCATAATCACTGTAAATTGACTCTGCAATTTTGGCGAACACAGTGCGGTTTCCTTCACTTGCAGTCCTAGACATCCACAACAGAAAAGAAAGCAATCAAAACTTGACAAAGCTAAACAAATTATAGATCAGATCTTAACCTTATGATGGGATGATATTGTCTTCCAAAAGCCTCAAACTTACAGCTGCACTCAACATACAGTTCCCGTACAATTTGTAGGACGTTCTTGATTTGTTAGAGCAGAAGAAGGCAGGATAGAGTTTGTGGGCTATGGAAACAACACAATTGCCTGATCTGGGATGAAGCACTACAATATATATTAGAACTAATATATTGTGATCAAACGTCCAAACAGTGTGGCTTAAAAAAAAAACCACAAGTCTAGCATGGACCCTAAGAAATAGCAGCTACAAGTTGTATACATGCAGTCTAAGTTTGTGTCATTTAGAAAAAAAATTGTTATTGTGAGCGCAGATCGTTACTCACAGGCGGTCGTTAAAGTGCCACTACGATCAAAATTTTGCATCCCTTTTTTTCTTCAGCTTTGGAAAGTAGAAGTGATAAATACTTACCACGCCAAATTTTACATCGAAATTCCAACGGGAAGACCAGTTATTTTAAACGCGAAGTTCAGCTTCGCTGTGCCGCCATTACTCAAACGACAAGAAACAGAACTTCTATACGCGCTTACGAAAACGGTTTGCCGCAACAAGGTTCACGACGGTGAGATAACCAAACAAAGTTTATTGAAGCGGTGGAGACGTTAACAATGCTTGGAAGTGAAGCGATGTGTAGCGAAACGATAACAAAGCGGTACGGTAGCAAAGCGATGTATAAAGCGGTTTCGAAAACTAAGAAGTAAATACAACGAAAACTATAGTAAGACTAAGTACTAAAGCTATTACAAACTTAAGAAACAAAAGTGAAAACTTCATAAATCCGATACAAAAAGGCAATAAAAACAGTAATATGCACAAAGTAAAGGGACTTACTTCTGTGTCCGCGTTATAGTCCAGTCATTTTATGAAGAAAATTCGGTCAACCTGCCACTAATTGCAACAGAAGGTATTTCAACGGTTTTAGACTCACAAAATGTATCCTTAATAACATACCAAAAGTCCCAAAAAATCTGATTAGGGGAAGTTACCAAAAAACGGGATTTATTACGAAGCTCTGAGAACCGTTTTACGACGGCATGGGAACGAGGCTGACTTAAGCATTTTCTTATAACGCGCGTGTAAAGATCTTTAACTTAATAAAATGCAATGAAATTTCGTGTTTACATGTTCAATTTAATGTGTTCCTAATACTTTAAGTAACAGAAGATATTGTTTTGGTGAAAAAAAAAAACTGTATTAGCGAAACGCTTAATATATTGGTGAAATTTTTAAGTCTGCTTTTTTGGGTAGAGTGTTGTTTTGTTTTGTTTTTGTTTTCCAAGTTTACACTTGCCGAATTGATTTCGTTTATGTTAAAAAAATTAATTTAATTTAAATATGTTGTACATTATTGTGGGAAAATAAAACGTTGCGGGTTCACTAGAAGTCGGTCTTGCAGGAGCTGGGGCCTTCGCTGTTACACATATACATTTCACTCCGGAGTGTTTGTGCTTGCCTTGCACGTTTGTAATATTTGTGTCGAGCAAAATGGCTAGAAGACGTGTTTCAGCAATGTTCAGTTTTGGTAAGACACACTCAAGAGTACCTACAATATTCTGTAGTTCTTGTAACAGTAAATTGAATTAGTACACTTTTCGATCAATCCTTCTTCACACTAAACATGTGTCTTCGGAAAGAGTCGACCTGCATGAATAAATAAAACATGCACAGACACCGAGATCATTACAAAAGATACAGACACGTAAATCCTATTAATTGCGATTCTTTAGAAAAAGACATTGTACACTTGCGGAATATTTTCAATCAGATTTCTGATATTTACACAACGGAAAAACATGCAAGAACACATAAAGTGTCCAGTGTACGAGATTCCGATGTCAAATATTCTTACAAAGCATTTTCGTAAAAACAAAGTAATTTGATAAACATTTCTCAATTAAAAACTTTAGATATCAAAGCCCTCAGTTAACTACAACAAGTTGTGCCCCGCAAAGCGCCCAGTCACGTTTTATTTTCCCGTACAATTTGTAATCAGTAATAATTTTTCCCGCGTAACTCCCAACCGGATTGAAGTCCGCGGGAAATTGCATACAGACAAATCTATAGAAAAATTAGAAAGAAGCAGGACGACTTCTTGCATAATCATGTCGTTAAACCTGTGCTAGCTAAATTGTCTGCCCCAAAATATAAATTTCTAATTGTTTCTTTTTTGTTCGTTGTTTTTTTTTTTGATTTTTTTACAAAACATTTTTCGAAAAACATATTTTCTAGCATATTTCATTGAACAAAAATTCCATCGAAAACCGCGACGAGGTCTATTAAGTATGCTGGGTACATTCTAAGTTGCATTCTAATTATTTTTTAGACCATCAAGAATCCTAAAATGGATGACGAAATCACCTGCGCAATTTGCCAAAAATCACTTGATAACGTAAAAGACGTCGTAACTCTTCGTGAGAAGAGAAGGGAGGGTATTAACCGGGCAAGCATAGAGCGCAATGACATCATTCAACCTGCTCCGGTCAAAAGGTACACCAAACATACCGCCGCACATACTGCCACCCAACTAACATCACCAGAGCTAAGAAACAGGAGAGTATCATTTCACAATTATCTAGTAGCCGCCGTTCTTTTGATCGCAAGACTGAAAAGTCCTTCAACTTTGAAACTGACTGTTTATTCTGTGAAACGAAAGTTGACTTCAAGAAACCTGAAAAGAGAAAACAAGGGGGTGTGTTCAGGGTGACAACCCCCGAAACTAAAGATACTGTTTAACAGACCTGTTCCGAAAGGGAAGATGAGTGGGCAGAAGTAGTACATGTTCATGATTTGCCAGCGGCCGATGCCATTTATCATTAGTCGTGCAGCGTGAAATTCAGGACCAAAAAGCAAATCCCAATGCTATTTGCCTCAGAACATCCTGGTCTTAAGAAAAGAAAAATTGGAAGAATTGCGTGAAAACCCGTTAAATCAGGTGCGTACCCATGGGAGGGTTCCAGGGGTTCCGGAACACCCCTAAACGAAACCAGCTTTGGCGCGCAGTTATAGAAAAGAAGGCTGCCGATGTAAAGAAAACAACGCTTTTGAGTCTACACGATGGGTCGAAAGGCATGAAGCATACGAGGTATTTTTTGATGTTACCTTCTATCGTCAAGACACTTGAGGCCATCTCCCATGAACGACTGTTCCAAAACCAGTACAGCAACACTCCATGGAACTGGAATGGTGAAAGTCGAAATAAAGCGTGTTCGCTTTTAAATGCCGTATTGAGGTTTCCCTTCCTCATCACTCAAGTTACTGCTATGAAGTACTTATCGTCGTAAAGCCCCTGAGCATTAGGCTACAGAAACACGACATTGATGTGTACGAGGCATACCGCCAAGTTGATGACCTCAAAGGCGACCGCCTCAAGCTATCCTGAGAGCAGATTGACACCCAGTTTTAACAATGGCTTGAGACAGCTGCTACTCTTGCAAGAAAAGTCGGCATCGAACCCTCTATTCCAAGGCCGACAGGAGCATCGCACTAACGTGGGATGTGGAGGCAACGACGCCGGAAGAGTATTTCAAGAGGGCCCTTGCAATTCCCTTGCTAGATCACTTAGCTACCCAGAAGGACTACTGTCTCGATCAGCTCAAAGATGCACTTCAGTTTTATCGCCTCAGGTCACCGACTTTGAACTCCTCCGTTGCGCCGAAAATAGCTGCAATCTTCACTACACAACGCGGTTAAACCTCTGGCTAGATGCGACCATGATTTCTATCCCAACACTCACAAGTTGTTACGGATCCTCTGCACCCTAGTAACCTCTTCAGAATGCCAATCTTTTAGTACTCTACGCCGATTGTAGGCTTACTTACAAGCAACTATGTATAGTGAACGAGAGTTTTCCCTTGCCCTCATAAACGTCCACTTTGACCAGGATGTTGACGTTGATGTTGTCATTGAAATTTTGCTCAAAAACACCCGCGACGCGTGTTTCTCGCTGACCTTCTGTCTACTGATTGAGATTTAATAACAGAATCCTAAAAAAAAAAATGTAAAAGAGCAGAACGTACTAGTTGACACGTCAAGAAATGTTTCTTCTAGTGACACACGTATGCCTTCTGAACTTCCTTAAGTGACTGATTTCCGACGAGTTAGAAATTGAAACGTGCGTACGTACGTGTGAAATTTTCCTAGATAGTATTGCGAAAGCCTATTTTATTCTTGTCAGACATATCTTGTTTATCAGTATCATTGAAAACCAGTTGTACCTAGTAGCTGGGTACTGTTGGACGATAATAAAATGTTATAGGATTTCTTTAGTACAGACCTTTCTGAGTGAAAATTTGAAATACTGTATGGCTTTGAGCTTAATTGAGCTTATACACGTATTAAGTAAAGTTATGTACAAGGTGAAAGTTCGCACAAGTATCTGAAGTAAAATTGATCAAATTTGGATGAATTGAGTGCATTTCTGGAGATAAATAAGCAGAATAAATCAAACTTCTGGTTTTTAGCCTCGTTTCCATGTTGCACCAAATCGGGAGTTATTAGTCATTAAATTTTTAACATGTTCCCGTTCCTGGATCCTTAGGGACTTTTAGTATGTTCATCTAGATACCATTCCTTAATGATTGGCGAAGAGAAACCTTCTGTTGCAATTAGTGGCAGGTCCAGCCACAAAATGACTGGACTATTAGGGATTTTACAGCGTTCAACTTGAGTTATAGTCTTGATCTTTACGCGATGGCACGTTGACTAGAACTGAGCGTTTTCCAGAACACGTTCGAGGAAAAGCTAACTAACTACAAAGGACTATAGATAGAATAACTGAAAGCATTGTTTCGTTGCTTGTACGTGGGCAAACATATCCGTTGGTTTGACCACAGAAACTTAAACTTAATGACAACAAAGAAACTCTAAAGTCTAGAAAGGAAATACAAAAACCATGAAGGATAATTTGGCAGCAACATTTATCATTTCATGTTCTAAAAATAACTTTTTAAAAAAGTTACCAAAACATCATGCAGTATTGCATAGTAACCGTCATCAAGGCCAAATCCAGTAAAATCTCCATTTCCATTTAAGGCTTTATACATTTTATGGAATTCATTCTAGAGTGTAAAAAAGGCAGAAAGTAAACCATGTGAATGCAAGCATTATGTCATGAAAAGTTTTGTTTGAAACAGGTATCCACAACAGCAACCAACAGCTCAAAGCCTATTGAGTAATATGATGTAGCTAAATTATCCAGTTGACAAAGCCTGATCAATATACATTTACTGTTAACTAAATTCAAATGCCTTATAGCTTCGACTATTAATAATAAATATTAGCTACCATGTTCTAATGAGAATAGTATTTTCTTTCAATCAAATTGAAGCATACGCTGTATACTGATATAAGATCCTTGCCTTCATTGATTTTTATAACTGTTTACAAGAAAGGAATATTTGCCAACTTGGAAGATAAAATGTTGTGTAGCACAGCAGTGGTTATACATTTACCTGAGAAATCAGACAGATAATTAACGGTACAGTGTAAATCTAGATGTGAAAAAGAACTGCTTAATTTACTACTGAGCACTCCCCAGGAACAAAATGTGAATCACCTGAAGCAAAAAAAAAATTGATTTGGAGGGATTTGAACCCACCAAGATTTTATTTTTTACCTTGTGTGGGCCTATTTCCATACTTGGGCAATCAACTCAGTGGGAAATTAAGTGTTTAGAACTTTTTTTTTCAGGGATAAAATACGGGGTTCTTCTTAAAATTTGTTTCCAAAATGCGCTGGAACAGATCACGAGTTGTTCTTTTCAAGAATTGAGTTGATTTCATTCCTCTTGTCATTCTAGAATTATTTGGCAGCTGATTGAAGGTCTAACTGTATTTCATCATTTTTAACAAAAGATAGCTGTAAATAAATTTGAGTGCTAGCATTTCGAGAGTTTCTCCAAATTCCGGGTGCAAGAAAATCCAAAAGAATGGCTATTGCTTAAAACATCACGTTCAAATCTCTTTACCTTATCAATAATTTTGAAACTGTTGATAAAATTAAACATTTGTTTCCCCTCCCCACTAACACAGCACCACAGTTTCTTTACGGCGGTCTAAAACGCAGGTCACAGGTTGCAGGCACAACCCTAACCCTAACCTTGGGTTAAATTAGGGTTTAGGGTTAGGGTTGTACCTGTAACCTGTTACCTGTGTTTTAGACCCCTCGGTTTCTTTAGAAACTTTCCCCCTAACTTAAGGCGTGTTTGATTAACCTGTTCTCGCCAGATTTTCACTCAGCCCCATACAGAAATAATGTAAGCGATTTGCGACTCAAAGTCTATTCATGCTCGTTCTTTGTATGAGAGGGTTAGTATGACAGTGCTGCATGCATAATAAATGTATGGGGCTGTGCAGAAATCTTTCACAAAATCGCTCTGAAATGAAGCTTATCATGTGTCAGGGAAAGTTTGCAGATACGTCTTCCCAATTTTACTTAGAAAGAGAAATCTAACAGTTTTTCCGCTAATTCTGGAATACGTGTACGGTCAATCAAACGCAACCTTTAATAGTTACCAATTCAAAGTTTACTAATGTTCATGCATAATTATGGAGTCGAATTCAAAACTACATTTCGCTCACCTTCAACATCAATGAGACATCAGCGATTTAAGACATGCGTTTCAGTCAAAATTTAAGTTTACTTTTAGCTTCAGTACTGGTTTTCATACTATAGCAATGGTACATTCAGCCACAAACTTAATAATAAGTGAAAACATTTTTGCATTTTGAATCTTATAAGAGGCAAAATCCTTCTTCGATCGATCCTGATTGCCGTAAGACGAATAAAAATAAAGCAAGATCTCACCCTGCATTTGCTTGGAACCTTTGCGGAATGGCTGGTGTTCCTTTTTCTTTTTCTAGATGCAGCAGCGTTGTTCACCTTTTCACAGAGCTCATCTACTTTGTTGACCAGTTGTTCCAGTCTGCTGTTTACTTCATCTTGCTTATCTGCCCTCTCGGCAACCTGCGCGCGTAAACTTCTAGTTTCTTATATGGTATCTCGCAACAGCAACACTTAACTGTCCGAGAGCGAGACTTCTTGGCCGCGATTGATGGCAGACATGGTTTTCTACTGTAAAACAGCAACAACAGTAGCTAATGCAGCGGAATCTCAAAACTCCCGCCACTTGCGAATGTGACAAACTTTTTGACAAGGGATGCTTTCACAACAAGACCATGTGATCATCTTTCATTTGTGTATCTCATGATGACGAGGTTGTTACCTGGGAAACAGCGCGGTGAAACTCGTTCCCAGTAGTAGTAGTAAAGCGAAAACTGAAAAACCGCGCTAAGAAGAATTCACCGATTCTTGATTTTGCAGTGGTTGTAGCTTCGAATCCGAACATGGGCTATTTCCTTTTCAGTTGAACAGGACAAAATATGCGTGGAGTTTGTGCGGGATCTCAGCGGCGCTCTCAATCGTCTAGGTACAAGGAGAAACTTTTCTGTGAACATTGCTTTATGAAACTTTGTCGAAAAGCCAGTTTTTCATGAACAAGCGATTGTATTTCAACGAAGCTTCTAAAACCTGGGGCGATGGACCAGCCAGATCCCTTTTTATTAGCGTATTCGTCTGAAGATGAAACTATGACTGAACAAAATCCAGAAGGTAAGCATGTCACAAACTTCTTGTTGTTGCTGAGCACTTGAGCTTGATAATTACAATAAATTCACACATCGGTTTGTTATGAAAGAGCGACCTTACATGTAGGTGTGTTACGTACATTTTGGAAAGTACAGGCCTACGTGTTTGCTAACTGATTGATAAATTTAAACTGGCAAAATCTAAAATCTTTAACAAACAAACAAGCAGGTCACTGGTCCAAGGTCACTCTCTGATCAAATCAAGTGCATTATGGGTAACCAGGGTATCTTAATGAGTGACTGTAAAAATAAGCACTTAGTTGGTGCATACATGTTGACAGAATTATCCACTGTTGGCACGGCCGCTTTAAAAATGGCACGGATAGAATCTCATGCAAAAATCTCAGTGATTCTCGCGAGACGAGATTCTGGTATTGAGAAACGCAACTCTTGTCTCGTGAGAAACAAGACAAGACTGGTAACTTACTTTTGAGCGGTACTGTAATGGAAGACAGCTTGTACTCAGGAAAGCAAAACACATATAACTTGTCAATGCAGACATGTTTCTTTTTACCAAAAATAGAATAATCAACAAAAGCTTCTCCAGCCAAAAATTTTCAAATAAACAATACTTATGCTTTTGGACGTAGAACAATGAGCAATTTTATTGCGTACATGCAAACACACACATAATTTACGCAGACGCTATACAAAGCAATTTGCTTGGGCTTAAAGCATGTGAGGCTAATTACAGCAGTTAAAGAATTTTGCCTCAAATGATCAGATCACTTACACTACAGTAAAAAAAGCATATCAACATATTTTGAAACAAAACAGAAAATTTCCATACTGTAGTGTTTTACCAGGTCTTGTAAAATCTGTTTGAATTCCTAGGCTTGATTTCGATTTTTGAGCAGAATTTAGATTCTTTCAAGTCTGAATGCAAAATGGATTTTTGTCGCCCAGAAGACCTCCATGTCCTCTATTTTGGCAGGGATATGTCTTTCCATTCTGAGTTCCACAGATATGTATCTCAATATTATTGTAATTAAATGAAAACATATTTGTTAAAAATTGAGAACTGATCCACAAGGTGTTCCATTTTATAATAAAATCGGTCTTCTGAAACCAAGAGAGAACCAATATCTGTTCTTTTTCTGATGCCAAACACATTCCCAAATTTAGCCACTCTGCAGACTTATGCGCATGGTGACAATGCAATGTGCTTCTGTACCGACTATTAAAACTGCTTTCAAAATTCATCTTATTTTGAAAACACTCATCGTTGTTTTGGGAATTTACTTCTCATAAAAAGTATTAAACCATACAGCAGATAATACCACTTTGAAAACCATTGCCTGTAAAGAAATCACTCTTGGTTTGAGCATATTTCATTGGTCAAAAGCCACGCTGAAGCTCACGTTTGGTTTCTATCCTTCCTGTGGCATCTCATTTGTATCATTCCCTTACAAACATTAACAAGGTGGCATCCACTTGCTATTGCAAATTAAAATTACTTTCTTTTCACTAATCTTAACAAGAAGGCTGGGATTATATTACATTTTGACTAGATAAGAAATGGGGGAGCAGGGATGGCACAGTGGTGAGAGCACTTGCCTCCCACCAATATGAACCTGGTTCGGTTCCCGGACTCGACGTCATGTGGGTTGAGTTTGTTGATGGTTCTCGTCCTTGCTCCAAGGGTTTTTCTCCGGGTTCTCTGATTTTTCTCCCTCCACAAAAACCAACATTTCCAAATTCCAATTCAATCTGGAATCCGAGGGCCACAGGTTTGTCAGTCGTCAGAATGTTAAGTGTCGCCCTCGTTAAACAAATTTGATTTATGTCAAGGTTTAATTTTGCACTCTTTGTTTGACTGGTTTATCTTCAGAGTCTTCCAGTGCTGAGCATTCTGAAAGCAGTTCTGGTGTGCCGGATCACGAAACAAACTCTCCAAACATAGAATCACAAAAATCTGTAGAGGTTAGTGTTATTATTACAAATGTTAATTAAATACTTGTTGACCACCAACTGAAATAGGTAAAAACAAAAAAAGCTTTCTTGAGAGCAGAGTTACATTGTACAAGAGCTAGGTTCCATTGACATCTTAGACAAAAATCAAATATATATGATCAAAATTTATCTTAAAAAGGCTAAAGAAAGGAATGAAAATAATAATTATTATTATAAAGTACATTATGTAACGACCTTGTATAATCTCTTTGGAATAATACATATGTTATTTTACATTTGTAGACTTTTGCTATGAAGCAGAGCTCGAGAAATTTTTATTTTTTTGTAGGTGGGGCGGGAACTAAGTACTAAGTACTAAGGCCCCGTTCAGACAACATGTAGGTGACCATGCCAGGGCCCTGTGCCCAGCCGCTTAATCCTTGGTGCCCAAGGAGCAGTCATATTCTTATTTGTCAATATATTAACAATCTCCATTTTGTTTACTGTCGGGAAGCACGGGGGAAAAGCATGGCAACTGACAGACCAGTACCCATGCTAATTACCTGTGTCATTGTACTACCTGTGCTTGATCATGGTACTGAGATTTTCACTTGCGCACTAAATAAAAGCTATGGTCTGTATGTTGAGACTATTGCCTGTTCCAAAGAATGTAACCTAAACACCTAGTCTGAATGCAGCGAAAGTCTCATGAGGAGCACTGTGATTACTAGACTGGAAAAGAGAACATCGGAAACTCAACTTGAACAATCTTACAGAAAATGTTATTTTCCTGCTCTGATAAAGACATAAATGTTAAGAGAATTCCAAAGCTTAGGGCAAATTATTAATAACATTTGTATATTTCATTCAAATCACTCAAACTTATTGTCTCCTTTTGATTGATTTTTAACAGAAAAAAAAATTACTTATTGCAGTAGTACTACACCAATGCAATGTTATGTAATCGCATGAGGCCGAGTAGAATTAAGGCTTCAATTTCATATGCATTTTCAAAGTTTTTGCAAATTGCCTAGTCGTGCAGCAAATAATTTTTTGCTGTTTCTTGTAAGAAATGAAAGTTTACTTTGAGGAATTTCCTTTGTCGCTGTAGCACTTAAATTCCAAGTATTTTTTTGGCACAATCTGGCTTAAAAAGTCAAACCCCAAAGAACCTGAAAGAAGTCATCGTTGCCGCAGCACAAAATGAAGAAACCAACTAAATGTAGAAATTGGGTGCTCAGATAATCAGTGGCAAGAAAATGCCCTCTGTTTCAACCAATTGGCATTTAGTAGCTTTGCCCTCTATGTAATAAAGACAGTTTTCTTTTTTTCGACAGGATGAGAAAGATGCTCAAAATGTGGATGAGGAAGAATATGCAGAAGATGAAGAGCCTGAATTTGGGATGATTTTCCTGAGGCAATTTTTGATGACTTAGGCAAAGAACAGCCTCTCCCAGAACCACGTGACAAGTCTACAGTCTCCAAGGAAATGACATCCCTGCTCCAGTGGTTCGTTCTTATTATCCTTCTCTGGCAAGCAAATTGTAAAATTAGCAACAATGGGCTTGAATGGCTTCTTCGTTTCCTTTTCCAGTTCTTGCATCTAGTTGGCACAACATGTCATTGTGAATATCTTGTTAAATTCTGCACTATGTTCCCAACTTCCCTTTACGTACTACGACAACCGGTTAACTTAACCGTGATGATTTTGTTAATTACGTGGTGTGTCCCAACTGCTCATCACTGTATGACCCTGGTGACTGCACTCAACGAATTGGAGGAAGGATTGTTGCAAAGTGCTGTACGCACAAAGCTTTAAAGAAGGGCAAGGGAGCAAAGGAATGTGGAGCGAGGCTGGCATAAAGAGTTGTGCTGTCAAACGGAAAGGAATGTTTTTATCCTTTTAAGGTGTACTGTTTTAACAACGTGATAAACCAGCTTTAGACCTTGCTTAAAAGGCCCCACTTTGCCGACAAGTGTGAGCATTGGAGACAGCGAGAAGTTACAAATGGGGTTATCAGTGATATTTATGATGGCAAAGTATGGAAGGATTTTTTAACGTTCAAAGGACAAGACTTCTTAAAATCACCAAGAAGTTTAGCATTTTGCTTAAATGTGGACTGGTTTAAGCCCTATTCAAGACGGAGTGATGTTTCAGTGGGAGTAATTTACTTAGTCCTACTCAACTTACCAAGGGAAGAATGCTTTAAGTGGGAGAATGTAATTCTTGTAGGTGTCATACCAGATATGGAAACTATGCCCAAGACTATAAACCCATTTTTAGAGCCTTTAGTAGATGAGATGCAAGTCCTTTGGAAAGGGATACGGCTCCATTCATGTCTGAGTCACATTCCTCTTGTATTCCGTGGTGCAATTCTTTTGGCAGCATCTGACATTCCAGCTGCTAGGAAACTTTGTGGTTTTAAAGGCCATTCAGCTGGAAGAACTCGCTCCAAATGTTTTAAAAGCTTCCCCGGGTCTGTCAAGACTGGAAGGGATTTCTCTGGATTTGACAGAGAACACTGGCCAAGACGATGTAATGACTTACACCGAAGATATGCACACATGGTGAGGAGGCAGTAAACAAGACAACGCATGAGAAACTTGCAACATGATATGGTTTTATTTTAGTGTGCGTCTTGAACTAGAATATTTTGATGCAGTTCGTTTTACTGTGATTGACCCAATGCACAATCTTTTTCTTGGAACTGCTAACAGACTGTTTCAGCTTTGGGTAGAGAAAGACCTTCTTACAAAAGGCAAGATTAAACTTATTGAAGAGAGGATTAATAAGCTGGATGTAGGAACTGGTTTTGGAACATTACCACATAAGATTGCCTTTAACCACGGGAAATACAAACCTTCACAGTGGAAAAACTGGACAATTATCTACTTAACTAATGCTCTGGTCTGCTACCAAATGAGCATTGAACTGTTGGCATTCCTTCGTAATGGCATGTCGCCTTCTCACTGTTCCAGTTCTTTCACACAATGACCTAAAAAAAGCTGACATGCTTTTGCTTAAGTTTTGCCGTCAGTTTTAGGAACTATATGGAAAGAATGATGTTCGTATAAATATGTTTCTCCATTGCCACTTGAAGGAGTGTACTGAAGACTATGGCCCTGTCTTTAGCTTTTGCTGCTTTGCCTTCGAACGCTACAATGGCATCCTTGGTAGTACTGCCACTAACAACAGGTCAATCGAAATCCAACTCATGAGGAAGTTTCTTTTGGAGCAATTTGTTTTCAATGTTGCCTTACCCGAGGAACACAGTGAAACTTTCACTCCCTTCTTCAATAAGTACCAAACATCACAGATGTCTGTAAGCATACCCATTGGCTCATCAGTGTTGTCTCATATGTCAGCTCATGGACAACTGGGCACCATTGACTGGTCAGACATAAGCTGCCTTAAGCTGCCAAGTTCATATAAATTGATGCTTTTTGATTCCGATGATCACCAGCTCCTAGCAGAAACCTACCAAGCTATGTACCCTGAGAATCACATAGAACAGAGCATGGTCAGTGAAATGTGTAGAAAATATAGTTCTGTCATATTAGCTGGAGAGAAGATTTGTTCTATGTTGCAATGCAGGTCCCTTTGATCAGTAAGGGTGATGGCTTCATGGCCAGATCATGATGGTCAAATTAAACCTACAGCAGCGATAAGACCTGGCTTTGTAAAACTTTTCGTAGTGAGCACCATCCGATTCAAAGAGGATATCTACCGGAAGCATGTTATTTCATGTGTCAACTGGTACAAAGAGGATTTACAGAGAGAACCTTATTGTAGCCCTGTGGAGATCTGGAAATTAAAAACTTTCAATCAACCTGGACCTGCAAACTTTATGCCTGTGCAAAGATGCCATTGTAAGATTGCTGCTGCATATCAGAAAATTAATGGAGTTAAGAAGCAGATAGTGTGTCCAATCCAGCGCACTTTCTGCTAATTCTATATGTACCATGAAGTATTATCAAGAGGAAGATTCTTAAATGTAAGTAAATTATGATGTTGTTACTAGGAAACATTGCTTAACATCATATCTTGGAAATTCAGATTAGCTGTTTGGTCAGGTTTGTTGCATCAGAAAGATTCGAAAGTTTTTTATTCACAATCATATTTGGTCTAGCTACAGGCCATTTGGCTAGATCAAAAAAAAAAAAACTTTTGCATGGACACACTTCGCCTCGGAAAGTAGTTCCCAGTTGTCAATATGCAAAACACGGCGTGTTCAATTATTAGAATTTCCATGATGTGAATAAGCACAATGTATTTCACATTTTCTATTTTGTAGCATTTTTGTCTTTATTAACAGTAATTACTTAGGTCAAAGGCTGGATTCTCTCTGATTTGGAGAAAAAGATGGGTAATCTACCTCCCTTCCTTTGAGTTTAGCCAGTTGAGGGCCAGATGTAGCCTCGTTCCTAGGTCTCTTACTGTCTTTCATCTTGGTCTATCCATTTCGGTTACATCGCAGAAACGAACTAATTTGCAAGGACCTGGGAGAAAGCCACACATCTGCCCGACTAGGCAATGTAAAATGCCGTAGCCGGCCGTGAACAATGGCAAGTTTTGAAAGTTAGATTTGTTTCCCTAGCACGTCTTGCCTAGGTACATGTACTTTAGAAAATGCTACAAAATAGTAAAGTATGACAAAATACTGTCAGCAACAGCAGTTCTGTAGGTAAGAGTCTTCCCCCATGAGACACTTTTTAAGCTGGACCTATTTCAAGAGAATGGAAGAGGCGATATAGGTCTTCTTTGAATGCATCAAAGTGGGCTGATACCAGTTTTTCAAATTGATATCATACCACGATAAGAGTAGCAGCTGTTTACCCATTTTGAGTTACCGTGACCCAGGTCTAAGACTCAAGCTCAGGTTAACGTTATTACTCCTTAAGTACTCTTTAAATAAAACAATACAATTAAGCTCCTGTTAAAGAACAAAAGGTTAATTATTTAATTAGAAAATGATGGCTTGCTTTATACAATTCTTTCTGTAATACTACAGATTGTTAATTGAAAACTGCAACACTCTTGTATGGAGTTACACAACTTAGCTCAAAATAATTATACATATATATGTATGTAATTAGGATCTTATTATTGTGTTTATTTTCAAGACTAGGAAAAATTGTTTTACTTTTAAGGGTGTGGCCTCAAAGGAAGGATTTTTAGGTTTAGAAGTTACAATAGTGCCAAGGACTTTTTGGGATCAGTTTTAAACTTGCTATTTTTCTTGTTATAGGTAGTTTTTTTTTTGTCCTGGCTTGGTTAGACATGTGGATATTTTTGTGTATTCAACTACGTCTTCATTCGCACGTCCATGCCTTTTTCAACCTGAGTTTCAGGCCTTCCTAAGGGGAAAGGGTGGGGGGGGGGGAGGGGGTTGGTATCTCTTTGAGACGCCATTACGTCTCAGTACATTATGTCTAATTGCAAAACTATTACTGTAGACTTAAGGGTGTAGGTTGTTGACTTGACCAGATTTAGGACGGTAAAATTTTACCCTACAAGTTAGGTGTTTTAAAATAAAAGGTTCTTATTGGATTGTAAATAGGCGGCCTTTAGAATCGCATTGTCTCCCTGTGAGTATTAAAAGTTCTACACTGCAGAGTTTATCGTTTTTCCCATTTTTGTATAAAATCCCATTAATTCTTTTTGATTCGCTGAAGATAGCGCTTCCTCACATTTCAGAATGTGAAGAATGTCATGACGGGACCGGCTTCAGTTTTGGAAACAGTTCACAGCGTCTAAAATCAATCTCCTATTGATATTTGTTGGATTCATTTTCCATCCATTTTCTGCCTTTCTGAGAATATTTGCACATTGTTTCGAGTTCTGATTTGAAAATCATGACCAGCTTTATTTCGTTAATTTTTAATGTAACTTAATGCTGAAAACACGCGGTCAAACTCTTCACTGTCTTTGTAACCATTTCAGCGTACCACATCACCGTGCTATCGTGTGTTTTCGTCATCCTAACCCTGTGAAGCTCGGGCGAAGAATTTTGGTTATATTTGTGACGGTTCATAAGATCGTCCCATACTTTGTTCATCCGAGTATTACTCTTGCTCCAGAGGCCCGTTGACTTTAAAATCAAAAAGATCAAATAACTCCATTCGGTGCCCGAATCCAAATGTGAATTCTGTTGCGGCGATACAAAAAGTTTCAAGTATTCACAATATAAAGAGTACTCTTGGCAATGGGACTATGGGACGGGCAAGCAGTAGAAAGTCCTGATTGTGTTTAAAAATGGAGCCAATCAAGAGTCTTAATCTGATCGTTAAGTCCCTTTATTAACGACTTAAACCTCATCTTTACTTTACGTTACTTCATAAACATTAAACTTTACGAGACTACGTAAAGTCGCGTAAAGTTTATGTACAGCTTTGCGCAAATTTACGGTCTCTTCAAAGTTTTGTAAATTTGCTATTTCGTCATTGTTCTATTTGTCCGAAAGTTAACGTTTAATCTTCTAAAAATCGCTAAAATTTCCAAACACTGTTAAATACAAGCACTAAATCCAAAAACGCACGGTAAAATAATGTCTCGTTTCAAAGAAGAATGGGTGACGTAGCGCAGTTCTAAGTATATCACAGTTACATCGAGTGACTGCAAAGGCTTACCGATAGAGACGACTTCGCCAAAAATTTCTCAGTCTGCAATTCTCCTTCGATTTGGAAGACTATCTAGTAACTGGACTAGTATTTGTCGCCATTTGTATTTAAGAAATTAAAATCGAAATAAGCCCTGGAAAAGTCCATCGGTCTAAGAGAAGCTAAGAGAGTCCACAAGAGATCTTCACCTAATCTTTGCTTCGCAAATGATATAAAGAGTATAATCTTAGGCAATTCTACTTTACGGGCCCTTGATCACGTTTACATAGGAATTAAACCTTAGGTTTACTTCGGCTTTACGGCACGTTAAGTAGGACGTCGTAAAGGCTGCACTTTACTTTACCTTTACGACTCCTTAACAGAGTTTTACGGACTTACGCTTTACGCAACTTAACGAGAATGCGTAAAGTTGCGTAAAGTTCGGTTTACAGCTTTACGTAACTTTACGGCGTTTACTAAAGTTTGGTAAATCTGTCTTTTCGTGCTATTTGTTTGTATTGTACTGTTTTTTTTTTTTTTTTTTTTTTTTTAATAATTGTTGCTTAATTATTTCTAGAAAATGTGTGGTTACCCCCAATTTTCGTTTTTGATTTCAACACTGAGTTCTTACTAAGATCTGCTTTCCCAGCATAGTAATAAACAGAACAAAAATACTTCTTTATTAGTAGGCACCGTCCTTAAGTAAATTAAAAAGAAGTTGTTCTAAAAAAGACCAAATGTTGAATGCAATTTCTATTATGACATAAAATACAATTTTAAGGAATTTTCATATTTTCAGTGACACTCTTTTTATGTCTCAAAGATAATTCTAGCAGGTATTAGTCTGAAATGTCAGCCGTCTCCTCCCCCTAACCCACAGGGGGCGCGGGTTAGGGGGAGGAGACGGCTGACATTTTAGACTAAGCAGGTATTAGATTTAAAGGGATGACAGTGCACATGTAAATTATTTGTGTTGCCCTATTCCACTTTCAAGTAGGTAATTTCCCAAATACCGCCACCACCCCCCTTCCGCCTCCCCCCCCCCCCCTTCCCCCCCAAAAAAACAATCAGAAAATCAATGTTGCAAAACAACTGCATATTAAACATTGTTAATAATTAATAATACTCATAGGCAAATAATTATTTTTAGACCTGTTCCCAGGTATGCTAAGTGCCATGTTTCCAAATGTACCTATGGTTGCACTGACAGTAACAGCAACAGAGAAAACAAGAGATATACTTTCAAATTCCTTAGGGATGGTGGATCCTGTCATCTGCATATCATTGCAGTAAACTCAAAGAGAAAGAACACATTTTACACTGCTGCTGGATATCGACATGATGAAATAGAGCCTCTCTTGCCGCCTTACATCGTAAAGCTAAAGGAACTGAGAGAGAAGGTGTCCCTTACTGTACTTTATTCCAAGTTAGAAATTTGTGGGGAATGCTTAAGCCATTTGTGATCATCACTTGGGCGTGAAGCACTTTGCACCAATATGCTCGGGAAATTTAGCCATTCAATGGCGTAATACTGAGAACTCTTTCACTTTAGTCCCAGTCAACGAAAGCTCCTGCGAAGATAGACTCTTTTTCATTTAAGACTGCAATTCGTAAATGTTTTATCTTTTGAAGACGAGATTGACAGAGTTAAGTTCTTTTAGGGAAATTATCAGCGAGCAAAACATCCATTCCCGATAAAAACTCTAAAGACTTTTGCCAACTCCACAAAGTGTTTGTTTCACAAAACTAATGACAGAGTGGTTTCTAATTAAAACCGTTTGATTATAACAACTACACATGTTAAAAAAAATTACTAACGGTTTTTTCGGAGAATCTTTAGCGATTTTTTAGCGTCGGCCATCGTGGTGTATTTATTTTATTTTTTTTCGCGCCAGGCCGCCAGTCGCCCATCCCAAGCTCTGCCGCTAACATTTTCACTTCCGTTTTAGATTTCTTTTGTTACGAGTCTAGCTAATCAAATCCTGTGTCCCCAGAACCTCCTTACCCTCGTGCTAAGGCCCCGCCGGCTAAGAGGGACAGGAGGCTCTGGGGACTAGAATGTAGAGAATACAAAAAAAAGAAAAACAAAAAAAAAAAACAAAGAAACACTGAACAACATTAATACCAAACAACTTGTAAATGAGACAAGAAATGTTTACAGTGTAATACTAAATCTTTCCAATAGTTTGGTCAGTAGTGAGTTAACACTGGTGTTTTCAAATATCAGTTCCTATCTTTCCTCGTTCAAGAGCCTAACACGCAGGCTACTCCTAACGGTACAGGATTTCACCAACTGTTACATTTTACAAAGAACTCACGCCAGCTGGATGGAAAGAATTGCCACGAAGGACGTTCATACATTGTAAAGGATACTTATTAGCCAGTCACAGTTCAAAAGGTCAATTTCTCAAAACCTTCTTTATGTATAACACGTTCGAATGTTCCGGGAATTCTAAGATTGCCGAGGTCTTTCAACTTTAAAAGGCCGGTTCACATGATACCAGATGTATCCCAGCGTAAATAGTTGGTGTATTTTGGCAGCCGATATATTTTAACTTTAATTGATATAAGGGCGGTTTGTACGAAAGAGTCCGCTCGACTTGACAAGAAAGCTGGGGCTCTGCAACATATTTCCTGAATCAGGACTCGTTTCGCTCTAACTCGTGTGTCAAAATACAGAGAATATTCGTCTTCCGATACTGCCGGACCGCAAAATTCGCCAACAGGTAGTAGCGCGCAACCCAGTCCTTACGGACTGCATTAAATTGCAGCTCATCAGCAAAACAAACATCCCTCTGTTAATCTAAATGCTGTGATGGAACTCTCGTTTCCCCTTTGGTTACAAATTTATCATCCAAATGCTGTTTGCGTGTACACTGCGGGAAGGCTCATAAATTCCGCCTCAAACCTAAGCAAAGATCTTTCAATTGCTTTCACAGCTCAATAGATTTCCACTGTTTTTTCTAGATAACCACGTCTTTTGACTTGTGTAAAAAGCAAAACAGAGAGACAAAACAAACACACAAACAAAAAGGAAAAAAGAGCAATAGAGAATACAAAACATAAACCAGAACATCAACAACATGAAATAACTTGTAAATGAGACAAGAAATGTTTAATACTAAAGCTTTCAAATAGTTTGGTCAGTAGTGAGATAACACTGACGTTTTCAAATATCAGTTGCTATAATTGCATTTTAAACTACTTTATGGCTTTGGTTGAGAATTGATTTACACCTAGTTACTGATTTAAGGTTACACGCGAGAATATACTTTAGAAAAGATAAACACAAGTTTTCTCAGCAAGAAGCACTAGCCCCTGGAGTTTGTTTTACAGACAGAGGAGTTGTTATACTTACAGCGACCGCAGCTGTTTATTGTCATCAAAAACTCCCTTGGACAGTTCCTTCAACTGGTTGTTATTCAACCACCTACCAACAAGAAAATGAGGATTGTCCAAGTTCATAATAAGTTAACATGATGTGCACACACTTTATTGGCTAAAACTGTTACACAATATGGCCGCGTCAGTTGATGGAATGAGTCGATTCAACAAAATAGTCGTTACTCCCAACTGCTTCCTTGTTACTTAAAACCAAAGAGACAGTAAGTAGCAGAATTCATCAGACACCAAAACACTTATAATTGGCGAGATTTGTTTTAATGATTGTTTTTCTCAGGAATATGTGAAATATGTGAATATGTAGAATTTTCAAGTCCCTGGGATAGGGGGAAAATCTTACTACTTCAAGATGTCACGCGCAAAGGCCGCTTAATTTCAAGTCATCCATTAAAAGTGCGAATATACCGTGGTTCAAATTCCTTCGTCACGGAATAAAGGGGAGCGAACGACCAATCAGATGCCCACACGCTTATAGTTATACTTTATACGCTTATAATTGTAAACTATAAATATAATTCAAGTATAAATGTTGCAATAGAGGTGGACGTTGTGCTGCGATACAGTAACTCTTTTTATCTTTGTCTTACCGATCCTAGCATGAGATCCCCCGTTTCCCACGTGACCGATTCCCCTGTATCCATTTCCAGTGTAGAGCCTAACACGCAGGCTGCTTTTAATGTTACAGGATTTTACCAGCTGTTAAATTTTACAACGAACTTACGCCAGCTGGATGGAACGAGTTGCCACAAAGGACGTGCATACTTTGTAAAGGATAGACTGTCACAGTTCAAAAGTTCAATTTCTCAAAAATTTCTTTATGGATCACGTTCGAATTTTCTGGGAATTTTAAGATTGCCGAGGTCTTTCAACTTTTAATTAAAAAGCAGATTCACATGATACCAGGTGCATCCCAGCTTAAATCGTACGCGTATTTTGACAGCCGATATATTTTAACTTTGATTGATCTAAGAGCGGTTTGTACGAAAGTTTCCGCTCGATTTGACAAGAAAGCTGGTGCCCTGCAACATATTTCCTGAATCAGGACTCGTTTGGCTCTAACTCGTGTGTCAAAATACAGAGAATATTCGCGTTCCGATATTTGAGCCTCAAAATTCCCCGACAGGTAGAGGCGTGCAACCCAGTCCTTATGGACTGCATTAAATTGCAGCTTAACAGCAAAAGAATGTAAACAAACATTCTTCTGTTAACCTAAATGCTGTGATGGAACTCTCGTTTCCCCTTTTGTTACAAATTTATCATCCAAATACTGTTTGCGTGTACACTACGGGAAGGCTTATAAATTCCGCATCAAACCTAAGCAGAGATCTTTCTATTGCTTTCACAGCTCAATAAATTTTCACTGTTTTTTCTAGATGACCACGTCTTTTGGCTTGTGTAAAAAGAAAAACAGAAAGACCAAACAAACAGAAAAAAGAGTAATAATTAATACAAAAAAAAAACAAGAACAACAACACAAAACAACTCGTAAATGGGACAAGGACTGTTTAATGCCAAAGCTTTCAAATAGTTTGGTCAGTAGTGAATTAACACTGATGTTTTCAAATACCAGTTGCTATTACATTTTAAACTTGCTGTTAGTTCCTTAATTGAGAATTCATTTACACCTAGTTACTGATTTAAGGCTACACGCGAGAATATAATTTAGAAAAGATAAACACAAGTTTTCTCAACAAGCAGCACTAGCCCCTGTAGTTTGATTTTACAGACAAAGGAGTAGTTATACTCACAGCCACCCCAGCTGTTTATTTTTATAAAAACCTCCTTTGGGCAATTCCTTCAGCTGGTTGTTACTCAAGTACCTACCAACATGAAAATGCGGATTGTCCAAGTTCTTAGTAAGTTAACATGATATCCACACACTTTATTGGCTAAAACTGTTACAAAATATGGCCGCGTCAGTTTATGGGATGAGTGAGTTAACAAACAGTCGTTACTCCCAACTGCTTCCTTGTTACTTAAAACCAAAGACACAGTAAGTACGCAGAATTTATTAGACACTGAAAAACTCATAATAGCCCTTTTCACGGTTAACTCTGCTTTTTTTGAATTACAATGAAATCTAGCATGTATGTGAGGCAATTTCGGGCTATTTTGTAGTTTTATCCCGAAATTGCCTCGCATCCACGTTGGATAACATTGTAATGCAAATGAGAAAAATTAATCGTGAAAAGGGCTATTGGCGAGATTTGTTTTAATGAATGTTTTTCTCAGGAATATGTGAAATAGGTGAATATGTAGAATTTTTAAGTCCCTTGGATGGGGGAAAATCTTACTACCTCAAGATATCACGCGCAAAGACCGCTTAATTTCTAGTCATCCGTTTAAAGCGTGAATATGCCGTGATTCAAATTCTTGCGTCACGGAATGAAGGGGAGCAAACGGCCAATCAGGAGCCTACACGATTACAGTTATACTTTATACGCTTATAATTATAAACTATAAATTATAATTGTAAACTATAAATATAATTGGTCTAGATAAAAGCAGTGAGGAAATTAAAAACAAATCAGGAGTGTCGTGTTTTTCTTAAAATAAATATAATTCAAGTAATACTGTTGCAATAGAGGTGGACGTTGTGCTGCGATACAGTATCTCTTTTTATCTTTGTCTTACCGATCCTAGCATCGGATCCTCCGTTTCCCACGTTTGATTCCCCTCTATCCTTCTCCGTTCTAGAGCCTAACTCGCTGGCTACTCCTAACGTTACAGGATTTCACCAGCTTTTAAATATTACAACGAACTGACGCCATCTGGATGGAAAGAGTTGCCACAAAGGACGTACATACTTTGTAAAGGATTGACTGTCACAGCTGACATATTTTCACTTTGACTGATATAAGGGCGATTTGTTCGAAAGTATCCGCTCGATTTGACAAGAAAGCTGGTGCTCTGCAACATATTTTCTGAATCAGGATTCGTTTCGCTCAAAGCCGAGTGTCAAAAAACAGAGAATATTCGTTTTCCGATACTGCCGGGCCGCAAAATTAGCCAATTGGTAGTAGCGTGCAACGCAGTCTTTTTGGACTGCATTAAATGGGAGCTTGCATTGTCAGCAAAAGAATGTAAACAAACATTCTTCTGTTAACATAAACGCTGTTAAATGGCGGGATTTGTTTTAATAATTGTTTTTCTCGGGAATATGTGAAATATGTGAATATGTGGAAGTTCCAAGTCCCTTGGATGGGGGAAAAAATATTTCTAGTTCAAGATATGACGAGCAAAAATCGCTACATTTCTGGTCATCCGTTATAGATTGTTTTCACATGACGTCACGGCGGCCATGTTGGTGTCCCAAAACAAATAAATGGCAGCAACCTCTGGGAATTAAACTCTATTTTTTTTATGTAAATACTTTCTTTTGTTTCAGTAAACCAATATGGCCGTTAGTCACGTGAATGAAAACGCCTTATAATTGCAAATTTGCCGTCATTTAAATTTCCGCGTACAGAAAAAAAGGCCATTACATCGGACGACCAATAAGGACCCAACAAGCTTACAGTAACACTTTATACGCTTATAATTACAAAATGTTGCAATAGAGTTGGACTTTGCCCTACGATACAGTGTTTCTTTTCCCTCCCTTCCCACGTGACCGATTCCCCTCCACCCACCCCCGTTCTAGAGCCTAACAAGCAGGCTACTCCTAACGTTACAGGATTTCATCAGCTGTTTAATTTTACACAGAACCTACGCCAGCTGGATGGAAAGAGTTGCTACAAATTCCTACATACTTTGTAAAGGCTAGGCACATTAAGAGCCATTGTGAGTAACTTTCAAGAATCCAACGACAGAAGCGAAAATTCGAATTTCTTTTTATTTGCCCTAAAAGAACCTTTTGGTGAACTATTTTAAAAAATAATATTCAAAAGTTCCAGTGAATTTTTATTTTGGCAAAAATAGGGCAAGTTTGAAATCGGCCACACGGTGCCCAATGGCCCGATTGAAATTATGAAAATTAGTACATTTTCAAACCTCTCGTTCAAGACAAGGTAACGTTTTCTCGAGTTGATATTTTCACAATCCTTTTCACATCCCTTTTGCTTACTTCCAAACTATATTTTATCTCGACCTAAACATTTTTTCCTTAGAAGTTGCCCACGTAAAGAGTACAATGTTTGCTATTCCTTAGATAGAGTGATTTTTGCCATATTTCAGATGACCATATCATCAGTGGTATACGAATATAATGGCAATGAAATAACTTTTTTGAACGGGTAATTGTTCTTATTTATGATGTTAAAATATTTAGTTTGGCCCGTGAAAAGTGAGTGCGCTAGGTCGAGATGTGGGGAATGCACTTTGACACAATTCGTCATTTCAGTACTTCATGTTCCTCCTGTTACTTTGCACGTGTCAATACAGTTCACGGAAGCTTTTAGATAAAAGCCAAGGTCTCTGGTTTCATTTCATGCTTTTATACACTTAAATAACTAGCTTTAAACTTGAGTCTCCCCATATTAGCATTAAGTTATCAAATGATTCTTTTCAGGTGAAATTTTCGAGTTTATATTGAGCCGTTCAAGCGAGATGAAAGAGTCGTTCCCAGGAAAATAACTCAGAAATCAGTGAATAAACTCGAAAAGCATGCCCCCAATAAGTTCAACACACAAACGGCGATACTTTTAAACGACCACGTCTTCTGACCAGTAAATTTTACACTCCTTTTCAGTTTTTGATTGAGAATTGATTCAAACCTAGTTATTGAATAAAGGATGCCAATATGAATTTATTATAGGAGACACAATATTTCTTTTCAAGCAACAGTAGCCCCTCAGTTATTATTTGACAGACAAAGAAGAGGTTACACTTACAGCACCCGCAGCAGGGTATTGTTATCAAAAACTCCTTTGGACAATTCTTTCAGCTCGTTCTCAGTCAAGTTCCTATCAACAAATAATAACACCTTAATCGTGACTATCATGTGACTTATCTTTACTAAAAATGTGAAGTAAGCTACAAATCTTTACTAGTGTTGGTAAACCAATTTATTTTTTGTCTAAATAAATAATAATCACAAGGTCTTAATCATTCATCCTCAAAGGAGCTAAGAGCTAAGTAAATTTTACACCAACATGTCCATTATAATCATAATTCTTTTACTTATGATGTGTTCATGTTAACCGTTGAGTCTTCTATCATGAAACGCTTTCAACGAAATAAAGGATGAGACTATAAAGAGCTTTAGAGACTCTCAGAAAAAAGTTGCAGTTCCATGGCCTCAATTGCTCTACATGATCGTTTATGCAGAATCCCATTTCATGTTTATTTTTTCTTGAACGAGGTTTTACAGGGATTGTTAACAAATCCCCTAAAAGTGACCACTTCCCAAAAAAGTTGTCCATGTTTTTTTTTCCCTGGATGTGGGAAATAAATTGTCATGCCCGCTAATAAAGAACTGTTCCATATGATGGTGGTGATAATTTAATCGAGGATATGTTCGCTTATTATTCCGATTCTGACTTGGAAGGGTTAATAAGGCCGCACGTCGGATGGTCGTGGAAATTAGGCTTACGGTCATTTAAAGTGATAAATGCTTTTTTTCTTTGCTAGTATTTCAATGCGGTCGTCTAATTTGTTAGCACGAATTGTAACCTGTGATTACGTGAGAGACGTTTTCTAATAGATAGAAATGAGTTAAAATCGAGCGGTGAACACTCCAGCAAAATTCTGATGAATGCCACTGTTAATAAAATCAAATAGATTTCTAGACCCCTCCCTTTCTAGTGAGTAAGGGGGAAGCGGACTAGAAATCAATTTTCTTTGGTGGATTTGGCCGTGCATCCCAGATCTATAGGAAGAGTAGTGGGGTGATCCTAATTGCAGAAAATTTCTTCAAATGTCTACCAGGAGTTTGTCATTGTAACTTCAATAAACAGCCATGTTGCCAGCGTAGTTTGTTCAGTGGCTGAGTGGTTTAGGCAGCCTACCGGTTCAAAATCGGATTCAAATCATGCCTAATAATATTTTCAATTCTTTCCTTACTTGCATTGATTTCTGTTCATAGATATTTTAGCTGAGTGATGTTAACGAAAAGTACAACACATACGTCTTCCGTTTTGTTATCAGAGAAGTCCCGACGAGACCAATCATATAACGAAACGTTACTTTATAATCAATAAGAGATAATTGTCGATTTAATTCGATTTAGATAACGATTCTATGCTTAAAGGATACACGGATAATTAACAACATTATTATAATCTTTTTTTCTTACGATTATGATTATGTCGATCATAAATGCCCTGATCATTATGTTTTGAAGCGTTCCCGCCTATTATATTATGCTGATTAACGTTTCGTTACATTTCATGACTTTTACATGATTTCAACTTTAGAGTTTTGAACCTCGTGCTTTTCTCTGCAGCCATGTTTATTTTCTTAAGCTGTAAGTCGAGCTAGTCTTCTAAATAAAGTAACTACGGAAATACAACATGGCGACCACGACTTGACGAGAAACCTTCTCAGGCAATTCTACGTGTGACGATCGTCTCGTTTACGGCTGCAAGATTTCACACGATTAAAGAACGGACGTCAGCACTATTCCTCCAAACAAATCATCTACTCATCAATCCATAGTGGAGACTCTGCAAAGCTCTAACGGAAAATCTCTTCGAACACTTCAGGCGAGTGGTTGTAAAGAAACTTGCCGAATTTTGACTTACTTTTCATCGCATCAAAGGAATTTACGTATTACTTCAGTTCATTACGTGTATGCAAAGAAGCGTTATATAATTTTCAGCATGGCGGAAGGTCACTACATGCCACAAACCAAAGTTAACTGGACTTCAAATAATGCGTCCTTGCAATTTAAGTTATGGGGTAAAGAGTAGGAACGAATTATTGGCGGTCCCCTCGCAGCTCGTTCTGACAGAGTGAAATTGAATCACATTTACATCTGGGCTGGTGCTCACGCAGAGTCATTGATTGAGGCACCACTTTACAAGGACCCTGAACTGAGAATAATTACACCAACTGCTTTCTTAGATCAACTGGCTACAAGCCTGGCGCATTCTACTTACTTTAGAGAAAAATAGAGGAATTTTACAGCATTCATTAGAAAGGTGGGGAAAATTCTACAACCTATTTTTTCCCGAATCATGGAGATGTATCGTCAAGCCAAATTTCCCGCCAACTCTCACTTTCTTATTGTGGATAAGCTTATTCATGGCTGTAAAAGCAGAGAATGTAAACGCAAACTCATGGAAAAGGAAAAGGATGTAACAATCAAAGACTGCCTTGAAATCATGAGAAAATTTGAAGCTGTAGAAGTCACAACGAAAAAGCTAGAAGACGTCGGTGATGCTAATGTTGATATACCTCATATACACTTGACCCAACTAAGAAGTCACAAAGAAATGGGTTCAAGAAGAAACAGGTGAAACCAAAGCTACGCCAAAACAGCCAAAGGCCCGATGAGAAGAAGTCTTGTGTGTGGTGCCAAGGAGATGTTCATCCCCGAGAAAAGTGCTCTGCAAAAGATGCAACATGCAACTTTTGTAGTAACCAAGGAGACTTTGAACGAACATGTAAGAAAAAGGGCCAAGGCAAAGGACTCAAGCACCAACATGCTGTCGATATCTCAGCTGAAGAAGACAGTAGTGAATATGATGATGAATTTGATTTGAATGCTGTTTCAGTTCATGCCCTACACAACCACGAATCACGTGAGGTGTATGCTTCAGTAGCATTCCACTTCAATTCTTCCACAAATTGGACTGTCGATGAAAGACCTTAAACGTAGTGATGCTGTCATTCGTGGTATGTCAGGAACAGATCTTCAGAACTATGGAACTATATGCGTCAATGTAACTTGCGATGAGATCACCAATAAGGCCAGGCTTTACGTCACTTAACATGACTATGCTTTCATTGTTGGTCTTAAGTTTTGCAAAATGTTTAAGCTTGTAACTATCTCTCCTGTATGCACACTTCAAAGTGTATCTTTGGAACCCAACCAAGTAGAGGCCGTCTCCCCTTATGCAAAACCAGTTCAGCTTCCCCCTCGTGCTGTACCACAAAGCTTTATGCCAAAACTTAAGAAGAAACTGGACACGATGGAACAAGAAGTAATCATCCGACCCAGCTCAGAAACCCTTCAAACGGCTCTCAGCGTCATCTGAAATATTCTGTAAAGAAATGGATCAGGTTCTTTCTGGTGTCCCTGGCACATTTTCCTGTGCAAATGATGTTAAAGTGCAAGGGTCCACAGGAGAACGGCACGACATTCACCTGAATGAGCGAGCATGCAAAGCAGGGCTGAAATTTAACCCAAATAGGTGATGCACAAAGAAACAGGAAATTGAGTACTTTGGACGTATTATCACTCTACAGGGCTTAAAACTGTGTCGAAGGTCAAGAGCATTGCAATGTTAGCTGCTCAAGATAGGCAAGAGCTACAAAGCCTCCTTGGTACAGTGAATTTCATGTCAACATTTATTCCAAACCTGACCAAGAAAACACATCTGATGCGAAGCCTGCTAAAACGCGACGCTGTTTCTTATGGACAAGCGATATGCAAAAGGACTAGGCACCATCAGGAATGAGATTGTTAATGCTGTTCAGCTCTCTCACTATGAACCCAACAAGTCAGCTGTTATCGAAACCAATGCATCTCTGAAAGGTCTTGGTGCCGTTCTTTTGCAAGACGACAAACCTGTCCTTTTTCTCAGTAAGGCACTTACTCCTACTGACGCTAACTCCTCCAACATAGAACGGGAACCGTTGACAGTCCTGTTTGCCTGCGAGAAACTGCACACACACACACACACTTTTGGGCGGAAAACCACCGCACACACTGATCACAAACCCCTACAAAACATCCTTATGAAACCAATTAGCCTCACTCCCGCCAGATTACAGAGGATGTTTTTACGTATCTCCGAATACGACATCCAAGTGATGTACGTTGGATCCAAGAGTGTGCTTCTTGTTGATAAACTCTATCGTTTTGTTGAACAAGGCAGTGCCAGAGAAATCCCTGGTTTAGACATCAGCATTGCACAAATCCTGAAGATGGAACCAACCCGACTCGTATCCCTGCAAAAGGATACAAAAGCCGACACCAATTTGGCTGAACTTACAGATCTAATCCTCACTGGTTGGCCCAATAGCATGCAGGACGTACAAGAGAATCTGCACCCATACTGGTGTTTCCTGACAATTCTTGACGGACTCATAATAAAAGGAAAGAGAGCTGTTATTCCTACAAGTATGAGACCTGCAACTCTTAATCGACTACATGACGCACACCAACGTCTCACTTTAACGCTTCAACGTGCAAGACGCACTGTCTATTGGCCGAAACTTCAGGATGACATTAAAGACATGGTACACAAGTGTGATGAATGCCAAAGGCATGGCAACAAGAAACCCAGACTTCCAGAGAGACAGATCTCAGCAACACGTCCAATGAAAATCCTCGGCGTTGATTTTATTGTCTTTCGAGGTAAACATGCCTTAGTGACAGTCGATTACTTCTCTGGCTTTCTCACTTATGTCACTCTTGAAAGCGAGACAACATAAACTCTCACAGAAGTGTTGAACAATATCTTCAGGAAGTTCGGAATGCCTGAGAAGATCATTTCTGACAATGGCCCATGCTTTAAATCCAACAACTTCCGACGCTTTTGTGACCAGCTTGATACTGGACACGTAACATCCAGCCCATACTACCATCAACGCAATGGAAGAGCAGAAAGGGCAGTTGCTACAATCGAACAGATCCCGAAGAAGAGTTACACTGACATCGACATCACCAAAGCTCTGACAACTTACCTTGACTCTCCTGTGAGTGACACTCTACCATCACCTGCTGACCTGTTCCATAATAGGCGAATCAACACCTGTCTCAGCATGGCTATGACACCAGCGCCTCTAACTGATCAACAGAAGACCCACCTTAGCGACAAGCGCTCAGCACATCTGAAGGCATCGAAGCAGGGTAACAATATCTACTTGCCAAGTCAGCCAATCTGGTTCACTGATGACAGTTCAGATGAGTGGAAACCAGGATACATTGAGTCCAAAGATATCACACCAGACTCATATTGGATAACCAATGACGAGAACAATAGAAGGCTCCTACGTGACAAACATGGCATTTATCCACGCTACATCACTTATCACACAGCAGCGACCCAAGCCACAGGTACCTGTAAGATACCCGGCCCACCTGTCAGATGATGATGCAGCCTCAGCAATTCCTGAAGTGCAGGAACCAGTAAGCCCATCAGCAGATACACCGACCACTTTGGCAAAATTACCACCTACCTGTAACAACCAGAACGCAGCAACGCCAAAAACCAATCCTGGTGTTGGAAAGATTAGAATACCAGCGGACCTAACACTAAACTTTGCCCATTGTTATGGTTGACTTTTTGGAAGACAGTAGGGCTTTCTTTTCTCATTGTAAGCGACTCTTCAATTGTGTGCCGTTCGCCCTACAATCGGAGACTGAATCGGCAAATTGTTGGTGATGACATTTTATAACCTAATGGGTGTCTAGTGGTGGAAAATGTCAAGTGGGACAACAAACAACGTGGGGCGGGTGAGTAGCCGTATTGTCTCACCGTCGTGTATTGTACCAATTGTAAGCGCGATTTTTTTTTTTGTCGACTGACTGATTGCGTCATTTAAATAACGTCAGGGCATCGAGAAACGTAAAATAACTCATTTAAACACAATTCGTTCTTTAGCATATGAGCAAGCTAATTGGGAAGAGGGGCCGCGAGAGCTTTCTCGCAGGTTATTCGTGCTTTTGATTGAGGTTTCGCTCCATAGGTAAGAACACGCGTGTATCAGAAGAGACCCCTCGAAGACGGTAAAAAGCGTGATATAAAGTCGCACGCCCCTTGCTCAAGCTCCATTTTATTTTACAAAACTTGGTCTCTTGTTTTTGAAGCTGATCATTTTATTCTTTCTGACTGAAAAAAAGATAGTCTTTAAGGTTACCGTGTACCTTCAGGGGTGGCTTCAGTTTAACGGTTGTAGCGCCTCTCAGTTACATCACAGATACCCAAACCCTATATCAAATTAAAGCTTATAGAACTGGGTATTCGAATATTTCATTGCTTTTCCATGAAATTAAATTCCCAGGTTTTCCGTAAAGCCGAAACTTGAAAGTCCAGATCGTCGTTCAAGAGTTCCAACTCAATGCGATTTTTATATTTTGGACGTTTGTTTTTTTTTTTCTTTAGGTAAGGATCCCACAAGTTTAAAAAACATGTCGGGGTTTTCCTTAATTCGATTGCGTTCAAAAATTACAGAACATTTTCGAAACTGCGAGAAAAACATGAGGGGTGAACGCACGGAAATGGCTTTCAAGGAAAGAATTTTTAGAATTATCAAATTCCCCGACATGTTTTTGCTGATTATATACTTTTCTAGCATCTGGCCAAATTTGACTGAAATCGGCCAAATCGTTGTTGAGTTGTAACTCTTGAAAGTGTCCCCTCCAAGCGAAAATTAAAGTTTTAGAAAACAGCGCTTGAAAAAAATTCTCGCTACACAAACAAGTACCGCTCCCTAACGCCTTTATGGAAAATTAGCCAATGATTTTGCAAGCTATTTTTTCTTCCGGTCACCTCCTGTGAAAAATTTCTCGCAGTTTTGCACGTACTCGCGTTACAGATATCTGCGGTGTTTCTTAATTTGTACACCGATTTGTAATCTGTAATGATTATGAGAAAAACAAAATAGAGACTGAAGCCGACCTCATCAAACAAAGCTGTTGGGTCGAAGTAGAAGCGGCTGAAGAGCGAAGAATTATCAGCACAAAGCGCTACGGAATTATCGGGGAACCACCGTAACCGCATGTATTGTCTCAGTCAAAACGAAAATTCTTGCTACTCTTCGAAAAGCCGGCGAATATATCTATTCGAGCGAAATATTGTTGAGAATAGCGAAGTTTCAAGATTGCTTATCAAAAGCTCGGGTGAAAATTTCCTCTTAGAACGTTCCAAAACGCTAATGCTGTAAATAGGAAACAAGTATCAATTTGACGCTTGAAAGAATACGTTTAAACGGAACCGTTTACATGTAAAAGAGTTGACTCTATTTAATGCTTTGGAAATTAACGTAATACAGTAAGTTTTTTGTGAAAACGCTACAAGCAAAAGCGGCGACGCTCCCTTTACTAGTCTAATATCTTATAGCGTCGGCCGACGCGAGAAAAGATCAAGACATAGGACATGATTCTTAGCGTTATTTTTCAATTGCTTTTTTGTTTTGTTTCCGCTTGCCGAGACTTGTAAGTTTTACGCACCCGAACACAAGATTCGGTGATCTGATAACATTCAGCCGCAAATAAAAAAAAGGAAGCTCATGAAGCGTGATTCACGGACTCGCGAATTGAAACAAGCGCGTCTCCAAATATTCGCTTCGCTAGAAGCCCGTCATAGTTAAGTATTTAGGTGTGCCGTTGCATGGGGCAAGGAGCGTTGTCAATCATAGAACTTAAGCCAATGAAATGAGGTCACATCTAATAACACCGAGGTTATAGGCAAGATCAATTTATCTCGTGGTCCTTCTCGCCTTCATTCCCATCGTGTTAACATCCGAACGCAGATTTCCTGTATTGTAGAAGAATTATTTTTCCCGCCCCCTCCCCATGCTCCGGCCTTTCTTTTTAGGCTTTTGTTGCCTTTTAATATGCCTTGGCTCTTTGCCGATATTTAACCCCACCTTTGCTTAAGAGATTACGTGATGTTTATTACATCGATGTTCTTGATGTCGGGTGAAATAAAAGCGTCACATTGTGGCCAATTTATCCCCCTTTAGCAGTTATCATTTTATCTCCCGTCAATCTCGTCAGCAAACCAGTGCGACGTCACGCAGAGCTTCGGGTCCCGTTTCAGTAGAGACACGCGGGTTTCGTGATAAAAAGTAATTTTTCAGCTAAAAATAGAATTTTTCTTTTCTCTTCAAAAACGGGTAACTACTTGGTGTAGGCACTCATATAGTGGTCCGGGCGTAGGCACTCATATAGTGGTCCGGGCAGCTACACTTATATAAACTACTTTATGTAGGGTCTCATATAGTGGTCCGTGTTAGGGTTACACTTATATACATAAACATCCTGAGCAGTATAGCCATCCTTTGCCGTACTTAGACCTCCTTAGCCGTAATTAGACATCCTTTGCAGTACTTAGACCTCCTTAGATGTACTTAGACCTCCTTAGCCGTAATTAGACATCCTTTGCAGTACTTAGACCTCCTTAGATGTACTTAGACATCGTTAGCCGTAATTAGACATCCTTTGCAGTACTTAGACCTCCTTAGATGTACTTAGACATCCTTAGCCGTAATTAGACATCCTTAGATGTACTTAGACATCCTTAGCCGTAATTAGACATCCTTAGATGTACTTAGACATCCTTAGCCGTAATTAGACATCCTTAGCAGTACTTAGACATCGTTATACATCCTTAGATGAACATAGACATCCTTAGCTGTCCTTAGACATCATTAGCTGTACTTAGACATCCTTAGCTGGGATCATTATTAGTAGCTGGGCACAGACCCTTATATAAAAAGGGCTAGTAATACAACAAATGACCACCGTATATAACTCAGTGCCAACAAACGACCCTATATAAATACATAACTGAAAAAAGACCTTTTAAAAGTTAACGGCTTCCAACATTCCTTATAAACGTGAATTGTAAGAGTCCTTGATAATAAGACATAAGCAGCGATTATAAGACGCCTTATATAACGGCGATTATAAGACATATTACAAACGGCGATTATAAGACGCCTTTAAACGGCGATTTTAGGACACCTTATAAACGGGGATTATAAGACAATTAACAAATGGCGATTATAAGGGTCGCACTTTTGTCAGTCACCTAAAAGTTGGGGTTCAGGAGTTTTCTTTATTAAAACGCAAGGTGGGGCTAACACTATTTTTGGAACAAATTACCAAATTCCCCAGCGCTCCCCCCCCCCCCCCCCCCCCAAAAAAAAAAAAAAAAAACAGAAAGAAAAAACATACTTTCCCTAACAAAAAATATACTTTTGAATCGCTATCTATATTGGAACTAAGAACAACAGAACAACAGAAGTTTCTATAATTGTAATCCCCTATCCGCTCTCCTCAAAGCTTGAGAAATAAAGCGAATTCTATAAGTAACTTTATTTGGTTTCCTAGATGTTCTATAGAAATCATTCGCAACTAGGATGTCTAAGTGCGGATAAGGATGTATAAAATGACTAAGCACAGTTTAAGATGGCTGCTAAGTACAGCTAAGAATGTCTAAGCATGTCTTATAACAGCTAAGGATGTCTAAGTACGGCTAAGGAAGTCTGAGTACGGTTAAGGATGTCTAAGTGCAACTAAGGATGACTAAGTGCGGCTAAGGATGACTACGGATGTCAAAGTACGGCTAAGGATGTATAAGTACGTTTAAGGATGTCAAAGTACGGCTAAGGATGTATAAGTAAGTCTAACGATGTGTTAGTACGCCATAGGATGTCTAAGTACAGCTAAGGATGTCTAAGAACGCCTAAGTATGTCTAAGTACGGCTAAGGATTTCTAATTAGGCCAAGGATGTCTAAGTACGTCGAAGGATGTCTTATATTACGGTTAAGGATGTCTAAGGATGGCTGAGTAAAACTAAGCATGGCTAAGGATGGTTAAGGATGTATAAGTAAGTTTAAGGATGGCTGAGTACAGCTAAGTATGGATAAGGATGTTTAAAGATGTCTAAGTACGTCTTAGGATGTCTAAGTACGCCTAAGGATGTCTAAGTACAGGTAATGATGTATAAGTACGGCTAAGGATGTCTAAGTAGGGCTAGGGATGTCTTATTACGGCTAAGGATGTCTAAGTACGTCGAAGGATGTCTAAGTGCAGCTAAGGATGTCTAATTACATCTAAGGATGTCTAAGTGCAGTTAAGGATGTCGAAGGATGGCTGAGTAAAACTAAGTATGGCTAAGGATGTTTAAGGATGTATAAGTATGTCTAAGGATGGCTTAGTACAGCTAAGTATGGATAAGGATGTTTAAAGATGTCTAAGTACGTCTTAGGATGTATAAGTACGGCCAAGGATGTATAAGTACAGCTAAGGATGTCTAAGTATGGCTAAGGATGTCTAAGTACAGCTAAAGATGTCTAAGTGCAGGTAAGGATGTCTAAGTATGCCTGAGTAACACTAAGTATGGCTAAGGATGTTTAAGGATGTCTAAGTACGTCTTAGGATGTCTAAGTACGCCTAAGGATGTCTAAGTACGGCCAAGCCGGGATGTATAAGTACAGGTAAGGATGTCTAAGTACGGCTAAGGATGTCTAAGTACGGCTAGGGATGCCTGATTACGGCTAAGGATGTCTAAGTACGTGGAAGGATGTAGAAGTACGGCTAAGGATGTCTAAGTACGTGGAAGGGATGTCTAATTACGGCTAAGGATGTCTAAGTACGTCGGAGGATCTCTAAGTATGGCTAAGGATGTGTGAGTACGGCTAAGGATGTGTAAGTACGGCTAGGGATGTCTAATTACGGCTAAGGATGTCTAAGTACGTCGGAGGATGTCTAAGTACGGCAAACTGGGTGTCTAATTATGGCTAAGGATGTCTAAGTATATCTAAGGATGTCTAAGTACGGCAAAGGATGTCTAATTACGGCTAAGGATGTCTAAGTACATCTAAGGATGTCTAAGTACGGCTAGGGATGTCTAAGTACACCTAAGGATGTCTAAGTACTGCAAAGGATGTCTAATTACGGCTAAGTATGTCTAAGTACATCTAAGGATGTCTAATTACGGCTAAGGATGTCTAAGTACATCTAAGGAGGTCTAAGTACTGCAAAGGATGTCTAATTACGGCTAAGGATGTCTAAGTACATCTAAGGAGGTCTAAGTACTGCAAAGGATGTCTAATTACGGCTAAGGAGGTCTAAGTACATCTAAGGAGGTCTAAGTACTGCAAAGGATGGCTATATTGCTCAGGATGTTTATGTATATAAGTGTAACCCTTACACGGACCACTATATGAGACCCTACATAAAGTAGTTTATATAAGTGTAGCTGCCCGAACCACTATATGAGTGCCTACACCAAGTAGTTACCCAAAAACGGGTTGTCAAAACTTGGTTGTCATGGTGACATCATTGTCACGGAACACTAACCAACCACAGCTCATTGTTTCCTGGTAAATTTGCAAAAATATTAGAGACAATTAATTAGCAACATCACTTATACGTGAAACGCGAACGGCACAAAATGAACACGTGACCACGTTTTCCCGCCATTTTTTGCCAGTTGCCGGTTGCTGTTTCTACGTGAAAACAGGCTATCTCGCGTTTGCCGTCTAAGTGAGAACTACGTAAGTATTTCTTCCTATATTTCTGTCTATATTGTTGAAAACGAGTAGCCCAACAATTTTTCCGGGAAATCATACTAGGGTAAATTAAGTTCCATGTTTAAAAATCGTTCATAACTCACTTCTTACCTAAGGGCGGATCCAGGAATGTTGGATAGAGGGGGGGGGGGGGGGGGGTCCAAACTTTGGTTCAGATATACTATTAAAACGTTTTTACGGTACTCAACCACCTCGCCCCCCCCCCCCCCCCCCCTCCTTCCTTGTCAGCACATTTTATACACTCCATAAGATTTCCCAGTAGTGGTAAATTTGGTATGCGCTGTTTCCAAAAGTACTGCCTTTCCTTTACTCAGAAAGAAGTGTGGACGGTGTAGGTAAGTCGTGTTGCTTAACTTGAAGCTTTCCACCAGCCTGCAAAACAAGGGTTGTCAAATTCTTTGGGCGTTTTTCAGGCGAGCGGAGGCAAGCACGGAGCGCAAGTCACAAACGATGAGAGAGCACCTCCCGCCGCGCGTCACTCGCGCGTCGCACTCGCCTCGTGCCTGCCTTCGCTCGCCTGAAAGAAACGCCTTTTCTGCAGGCTACTTATCTGCTAAATTACGAAGACTGTCATGCCTCACAACGGCAGATGGAGCCGGTTGAAAGAAAGCAAAGAAAAGCACTGTTAACGCCGGTCCTAGCAATACTGCTTTGCAAGCAGAGGCGAGCAGACTACCAGAAGGGCACCACCCGTTTAAATTACATTTCTGAATATACAATGATTAAAAAAAAAAAATCAACTAATTGAAAAGTGATATGCTATGATATCTTGCGATGGAAGAATTTGAGTGTCAAACAAGCAGCAAAAGAACAACAACAACAACAACCAAATTTAAAAAAAACCACAAGAAAAAGAGGGGTCTTATGGGGTGGGGGCGGGAGTTCCGGACCCCATGGAGCCTTCCCCTGGATCCGCCACTGTTATTGAAATTTTCTTTATGAACTGACCATAGTGAGTCGCAAAACATCTTTATTTGACGAGTAAGCGAAGCTAAAGTCAAAAGGTTCACGCTATTTTATGTGAAACGTAAAGCGGCACAGGTATTTTTTGTGCGGTTTATGACTCCCCGGGAAAAGCAAATGTCCGGTAGGGATAATAGAATCCAAAAAGTGGGGGTAGCCGCGCGTTCTTCTTAGATCATTTAGATTCAATTTGAAAAAAAAAAAACTGCCATGCATTGATATGTACTATAAATCTTTTTAGAATTAATGCTACTGAATTATCTCTGAAAACTCCGCTGTTACCCAAATTTTCTTTATGAATACTAATAAACCTTCCTACTGAGATCTACGTTTGCCGCATGGTCATAAACTGCAAAAATCATTATATATTGTAGGTGGTGCCGTCGTCAAGAACCCGCTCCCTTAGAGACAGATCGCCCAAATCGTCATATTTTGCGAGGTTATCAACATTGTTCTCTCATTGGAATTGTTTATGGAGGAAAGAAAAAGTTAACTGAAGACTGGCCACTCAAACTTTTCTTGAAAAGTAATAATGACTTCTTCTTACCCGCTCCTGACTGGAACTGGTCGGTTCACAAGCAAATACATTGCTTTGTGACAGTTTGATGGTCTCGCGTTCTTCCACTTATACCAAGCGAGGCAAGATGGCTGTGTAAATCATGATTGCAAGATTCACTAGGACAACCGTGGGATTATTTTGTCCCGGAACTGGACCACAGGGTGAATTTTCGTTTAAGAACGAGCAGCTTATTCTCGAGATCGTGAACTTCTATTTTCCCTTTCGTGCGGTGAAAGTGCGTAATTTGAAAATATTGACAATTACATTTCCCCGCAGTTTTTAATGATAAGTGAATTCCCACGAGAAAAATGTTTGTCGAATTTTTTTCCGAAATTTGGAGATTACGAAAGGCAAATTTCAAAAATATTAACAGATAAGTTAAGGCATCAATATCAGCTTAACTAATACTGGGCATTTCCTTCGCTGATTGTTGAGCCATATGTTTGATATAGTGCATTGCCACGTATTAAAAAAAAAAATATATTATTTTAAGTGAATAATACCGGTATTATGAAATATTTCAAATACTCAGTTCCATTTAGACCCAAAAATATCACAGGGCTGTCAACCTCACACGTCTTCAAATCTGGAGAAGGGAGATCGCCGTACAGAGGTGTCGCCAAATTCAAGGGTTCAGTTGGGGGGGGGGGGGGGGGGACGTACATTCACCATTAAAAAAAACCCTGCTAATCTAATCAGATTTCCGTGAAAGAGAGTCCAGCAGACGACAAATGGCAAACTTCGTCAATTATCCGGGAGATTACATACATAAATCTGGAGAAATCTGGAGATTTCACTGAAAAAACGCCTGAAAATCGGGAGATTACAGACATCAATCTGGAGACCGGGAGATACGGTTCAAAATCTGGAGTCTCCAGGATTATTCGGGAGAGTTGACAGCCCTGATATTAGATGGACTAAGCGCTTTCTTTAAAGATTTAATCACTGTCAGACCAAGACGTTTTATACTCTTAGAAAATCTGGAAAAACGTTTGAGAAAGCTGTACATTGTGTTTCTCTCGTGAGATTGCTACGCTTCAAAGAAGGCAACAAGAGTCGAATATAAACATCCCAAACATCAGAAATTAAATACATCAGAGAAGCGAATTAATTGACCAGTTTAGGGTTCTAAATACAAATTGAGGCTCTTATTTCGGCAGGGATCAAATTGTCAGGGAAAAAGCCACAGCTTAAATTAAAATTTGCCAACATTTTTGTCAACAAAAGGTGCGTGACATGTTATTTTGTCCAATATTACGGATAAAATGCACCTGAAATCAAGGTTGAAAGCGCTTCTGATTTTGTAGATCCCAAACTTTAGTTTCGTTATTCGTGTTAAGGGGGTGATAATGATTTCTTAGAACTATTTTCTTTAACCATAAACCGCCCTCTTTTTGAGAAAACGATCTTACAAAAAGTTAATAAACGCACATGTTTATCTTTTAAATTTTATTACGTGCAAATCCTTTTCCTCTCGTGAGGTAACAAAACGAATCGAGAAAGTTTGAGATGACTTAGAATCAGAGAAAAACTATCCAAATAAGAGATTTGGATAATTTGAGTAGCGAGTAACTTGTCAACGCGTTACCGAAGTTTAATAAGCATTTGAATTTTAACAAATTTCTCGTCCGTAACGGCCGAATTTTATTATTATTATTATTATTTTTTTTTTTTTTGGGGGGGGGGGGGATGGGGGGGGGGGGGATCTTGAAAACTTTCAGTTGTTTGAATATTGCCTCTCAACATCACTGACCAAGAGTAGAAAACAGCTAAGAAATAAAGGAAATCGGCCGACCCCCATCCGTGACGCCTGCCCGGTTTTCTCAGACAACGCAGGCTAAATGAGTCCGTGTTTTGTTTGACTAATTGTATGTAGTAGATTGCTTTTGAGTAATTTTTTTTTTTTTTTTTATTTAAACGCAAACTTATTTATAAAAGTATTTCGCAAGCGGGTGCAAGGTAAACGATTTATGTTAGGCGGATCGCAAGTAAACTAAAGGTGAAGTTTGCACGATTTATTGCCCGAAGCGTTCGGAACAATAACGTGCAAAAGGCGCTAGCTTTGAGAGCGCTACCAAGAACATAGCCTGCGAACGCAGACGTATTTCCGGCTGTCGCTTCACCCCGCCGAAAAATAACGTCTGCCAAAAAGGAACCCACAAACGATTTCCATGACGTCATTCTTTTTGAACCAATCACAATTTGGTTCAGAAAAGTCCAGAACTTAACACGCGTGTCTAGCGTGAGGCACACGAGTACGCGTGTAAAAAAAAAATGGCGGACGATGTTGAGTCTTGTGTGCAGTTGGCGTTCAGAAAAGTTTGTGAAAGATTTGGAATACAGAAGCTCAATCAACAACAAGAAGAGGCCATAAGATGCATCGTTCTGGATAATAAGGATGTTTTCGTGAATTTACCTACTGGGTTTAGAAAGTCAATGATATTTCAGGGATTACCCGAAGTGTTTGCTTCGCTGGAGCCAGCACGTGAGAGAAATATAGTAATCGTAGTTTCGCCATTAGTTAGCCTAATGAAAGACCAAGTAAGTCGATTAACCTCGCTTGGAATAAGTGCTATTTGTCTGAGCGATATAATCACTGAATCGCAGAGGAAAGCAGTGGAAAATGGCCAGTATTCTATTGTTTACGGATCGCCAGAAACATGGTTGAGCGATGAAAGGTGGCGTAAAATGGTCTCAAGCGACAGTTACAAGAAGTCCGTACGAGCTGTGGCTATTGATGAAGCTCATATAATATCCCATTGGTTAGCCGTCGATTGCATCTACCCGTGAACGCACGCGCCCAAAACATGTTTTCACGTGACGTCAAACGTCTGAGTTTCAGGTGTCAAACTTTGAAGTTTTCCCGCCCAAATGTGAAGTTTTACTTCTCGACACTGATCAGTGTCACTGCTCAAAGGGAAGATGTTTTCAATCAACAAGAAAGGACGAAATTATCAGAGAGGCGTCCCACTTTCAAGCGATTTACGTAATCAAGTGAAAGAACTTGCGCAGGATTATTCTTTTTCAGAATTCGAAGTTGGGAGGCGATTACGCATCAGCAAGGGTGCAATTTCAAAAATCGTTAAGCAGTACATCTTGACTGGAAGCACGGCTCCCAAACAGTCGAATCACGTTCGAACAGTTCCTAGGTGTACTTTCCAAGACTCTATTCTGTTGGAGACCATGGTGCAAGCAAGTGGTTCGTCCTCTCTTAAATAACCCTTTGCCTCCTGTCGTGTTTCCCGATAGGTTTTGCAGAAATTGAATTCTTCCAAGACCGTTAAAATTCACCAAAATGCGCAGTAGATAAATGAGTGTTGGCTTCCAAAATGAACTGCATATTAAACTGGAATGACTGAACAAATGTTTTCCGACGTAAAATAATATGGTTACCTATTAATTGCCGAAAAACACACTTGAACGCAAAAATTGCTAAAATTCACGGCTTGTTGATGAAGACCTTTGGCATATCAACTTCAATCCGCTTATGCAACTTGTCCTCGATTACGCATCTGTCGCTTCTAAAACGCATATATGAATTGACAAAGACACAAAAATCAACAAAAAGCTTTTCCAACAAAACATTTTATTGAAATAAACAATACATTTGCGATTAGAGGCAAAGAAACTAAAAGTTTTTTTGCGTGCGTGCAAACACGCATGTAAAATTTGAAGAAGCTTCGTGTTTGTACAAAGCGATCACTCGCAGTAAATTCGGGCACGTTTGCAATGAAAATTACAGAAGGTACAGAATTCTGGTTCAAATCATCACTTAAACTATTTGTAGAAAGTAAATCAACATCGGAAAACATCATTTACCGTGTTGTCGCCATTGCCCTGGTCTTGTAAATTCCTTTTGAAGCCCGAGGTTCGGTTTTAATTTTGAGCCGTATAATTTTCGGTGGCGGTGTGGAAATTGCGCTCGCTGTTGACGTAAAACCATTGCTTCGTAATTCACCAGCATATATCAACAAGTCTTCATCCACGTCTCTGAGAAAGTCCTCGATACTTTTTCGGCTCTCCTTATCAGTGAAGACATTTTTGCTGATTTCTTGACCACGCTGACAGTGAACGGTCAAGAGAACAGAGTGAACCACACATTTGGGCGGGAAAACTTCAAAGTTTGACACCTGAAACTCAGACGTTTGACATCACGTGGAAACATGTTTTGGGCGCGTGCGTTCACGGGTAGATGCAATCGACGGTATACAGGGACTTTTACTTGACTTATTGCCTCCTCCAAATGGAACGAAATGAACAATTGTGAAATGAGCATCTTTCAGAATGTCTCAGATCGAGATTTTCTTTTGTTTTGTTGTTTACCTGAAATCACGCTTCTTAAGTATATCTTGGTCAAGCTTTACTTGGTTGTTTTTCCTCGTACTTTTTTTGAATTAATATTATGTCAATACCAGACAATGAAATGAAATTGTTGTTGAGTGCATGCAAATTATTTTGATAACATGACATCTCCTTTAAATTCAGAAGGTGATGCATGCATACATTCGTTTATTTGTTGAAATTGTTATTTTCACCGTGATTTATGGGAAGGGTCATGCGAATGTATTTATGCTTTATATATTCCTGGCCTCTACCCTGTTGCAGTTTATTATTTTTATGCCAATGTCTACAACACACAACTATATAATGGCTCTTACTTGGTGTACCGGACACAGATGGCGTAAAATAATAGAAACAATATTGGACCAAATACACAAGCAATGGTTCAACAATGTGCTTCATTTACATCCAGTACCCAAAGGAGTCCAACTTATGTGGTTTTCATATTTTTGTAGGAGTACATCAAAATCAAATAAACATGCAGCCTTCACAATGTGGTTTTCAAGACTTAATGAGTTCAGGTCCCTGCTTTTGGAAGTTCCTTTCATTGCCTTTACAGTGACAGCTACCACAGACACAAGGGAGAGATCACTGGAAAAACTGAATGTTCTAGCTGGCTAATAATTCGTTTAAGCTTACATGTTTATACAAGTATACTTTCCATTCTAGGGGAAAGTCAAAAACGAACAAACATGCAGCTTTTCGAGTTTGGTTTTCGCATTTGCACGAGTTCCGGTCCCTTCTTCCAAGAATCCCATTCATTGCATTGACTGCCACGGCCACAAAAGATACCAGGGGCACAATATTTAAAGTGCTGCTAATGGATGGTTCCCACATTGTTCATGAAAACCCAAACAAAGAAAACATAGCCTATGTTGTACAATACATGGGGAAAAATGCTAGCCTTACAGAGTATTTCTCCTGGATAGCCGATGAGTGGAAAGACTGTGGCTCAGCAGCAACCAGAACCATCAGTTACAAGCAAACTATCAAACAATGTGCCGTTGTGTACTCAACACTGAAGACCCTCCTTGGGGACAAAATCTATAGCTCAGAAGAAAGAGATCCAAAGGCTGTGTTGCTAATTGCTAGAAATGCTACACTTTTGCACCCCACAGTCAAACAAAGACCACACCCTTGCATCCTTCCAGAGTGATCACGGACCTATTCGCGTTCTAAACATAGCGTGCGTGCATCCTAATCTAATTACTATTGGCGTCATCATGGTACATTTCTCAACATACGCACAGCCATGCGTCCATTGGATGACATGTGCAAGTCAGATAGGGGAAGCATGCGCGCACTATGTTATGAAAAATGTTTTACTGAGAGACAACACCATAAAAAAATGTATATTCATAAGAGCTTGTCAAAGTTTAATGAAACGTTTTGATTAAACGGATATGAGAAATCACTTTCACTTTTCTTCTTTTTACAGAAAATTTTGTAATTAATCAGGAAACAAAACCTGTTTTCCAAATCTTTACTTTATTTTAACTATGTTATAAAAGAATTGCTTCATGCTTTTAGCTGTGCATATATCGACTTAAGGATGCACTTGGGAAGTTTGGAGAGCACTCAAGAAGCTAGAGTTGCTCTCGGCTACACCTCCCGCAACTCTTACGCCTCTTTCGTGCTCTCCAAACTTTCCCGCGTGCATCCATAACTCGATATACGCACGCTTAGCATGAACCAATTTTTAATGAGTTGCAACAATTGCTTTTGGCACTTATTGCATTTACAGCCCTTAAAAAGTGTGGAAAGAATGCAATATGCTTGAAGTTATTCTGAAAATATTCTGAAATTAAAAGTTCTGTATGACCCCTGGTTAATGTTTGAAATGTGGTTTCACACAACATTTAAAAGCATTTTTTCATTTGCAGCTGCAATAAAATGTGTAGTTCCAAAAATTATCCATACCTTTCCCATGGGATAGATTTTTCCTTAGACCCCTCCCCCCCCCCCCCCCTCCCTCACCTCTCTGGAAATTCCAGTCAAGCTTCGTACCTGGCTTCATACATTTACTTACATATTTGGGCCTTTGAGAACCCCCACCCCTCCGAAATTTCCAATCCCTTCTGTGGGGGGCATGGACATTTTCTGGAACTACACAATAGATTACTCTAACAAGAACGTTTGCATGCTGGTAGTTAAGATTACAGTTACTTAATATTGGTTTTGGTTTAGCGTATGTGGCTTAACACAGTTTTTGATACTTCTGACATGTGTTATTTCCATAAAAAACAATCCGATAACTGTGCTATAAACATGCCTTTAATTAAACAGGTTTTGTATGTTTGCTGAGAATCTTGCTACATCATGTAATATATTACTCCCATAATTTATCTGAAACAAACTTGTAAACAATGTTCTTGTGTTAACACTCTTCCAGTGATATTTTTCCCACAACTTTTTAGATCTCCTTTGTTAAAGGAAAACTGGATTATTGTTCTTTAAATGTCCACTGTTAAAGTTTAGTTGTTTTGAAATAATCCACCTTGTTTCCTGAAGTGTATTCCTGCCAAATGTTAATCAGAACTTTTGTGAGTGGTTCTTGACAAATATGCACATTTCTGAGAAAGCCATCACATTCAATGTCAATTTTTCACCACCTATGCATTGCATTTAAGGGGTTCTCATGTTGATTCCTAGTCTCCTTCGCAGCCGTTATTAGGGTCGTCACGCAACGCTCCTCCCCGCTAGTTTTAACGCGTATTAAACGCGTTTAAAACGCGTATTTGGAGGAGCGTTGCGTGACGACCTTAAATAACGGCTGCGAAGGAGACTAGTTGATTACAAGAGACCATTAAAATACAGTGTAGCTAGATTTGCATCTTGACTGCTTGTGACATACCATTCTATGAAAGGGTTTCAACTTACAATTATTTATTTTGTCATTTTATACCACACGTAGAGCCTGTTGTAACCCTTTAAGCCCTATGAGTGATCAGCATGAATGCTTTGTAAAACATGGTTCACACAAGATGAATTTGCTGGATATTTAAACAACCTCTCCCCTCCTCTTCTGTAGGAAATGAATAGGGGCAACAAGTGAGAATTCAAATCTTGATCGTAGGGTTTAAAGGGTTAAACGAATATATCATCAACTGCATCATGTTTGTTTATTGTAATCTTTGTGTGCACGTCGGCGTGGAGGTCAACACTCGGTCAGTGAAGCCCAATGTTACTCCTACAGAAGCATTTTCAAGCAAGTCGTTTGGAACGAGAAAACGACGTGATGAAAGCAAAGCTACTGGGGCAATAGGGCTAACAGTACCAAAAGTGACAACAGGAGGCGGATAAGAGCTTACAAAAGAAGAAGCACCAAAGCTCGGACGAACGTGACATTTAATTGCGAGCGATTAGTTACATTCGCACCTTCAAAGCAGACTCTTTTTCGCCTCTGGCGTCTGTCCTAGCTCGTTAGCGAGTCGTTTTACACGGAACGGGCCATCATTTTTAAAATCTTGTTTGATTTCCTTCTCGAAATCTGCTAGTTTGTCCAAAGCCCTCTTGTAGCGAAGCAGACACGATTATAACATTTGGAGCGGCAAAGCTTCCAACGTAAGCAGTCAGATCGACTTCAGTTGAACGCAGTATTAATTTGTGAATTTCCAGAGAACTTTTTCCAAACACTTTTATCTTCTCTTCACTGGAAACTTTTACTTTGCATAGAAAACAAACCTCAGACGTAGAAATCTTTTACGGGTGTTTCGCCCGAGCTCATAGCAAATGCCAGTTCTAAATCGCCGGGTTCCCGCGTCTCTCACTCTGCATCGCGCGTGTACACGAGTGTCAAATTCTATCAGGGAATTTTATTGGCTAACAACAAGACAAAAGCTTTGACGTCACGGAAATTTTTTCTCGGCTCGTTTTCGCAGACGTTATTTTTCGGCGGAGTGAAGAGACAGCCGGAAATACGTCTGCGTTCGCAGGCTACCAAGAGCAAGGCTAAATTGCTTAGTTTCAGTTTCTCTCATTGCAATCGCGACAGTAATAATTGCGTGGTCGTACTAATTTATTACGGCTTTCTATGATACCGGCGGTAGCTGGAATCCCCTATAGACATTAACTTTTTTACACTGTTATAATCAACGTTCTATAATTGTAACTTTACAAGTAGAAGCCAACCTTATAGTTGTAAGTGTTGCGTTTGTGTTTGCGTTTGTAACAAAGAGCGACTGGTGAGGCGCGAATTTTGAAAGCAATTCATGGAACAACGCTTAATGGGTCAGTTTTTATTTAGTTCATCGCAAATTTATTTTGGGTGTATTTAAGGCTTTCTACAAGTCCTAGCTCGGAAGGCATGATGAGGACGTCGGCTTTTTAGCGGCTGTTCTGTCCTGAGGTGTTTACTTTTCAACTTTCTAAAAAAAATTTGGGCCTGAAACACTGTTTATATTCAGAGATGACAATTTCATAAGCACTCGGTTTTTTTGCATGTTTTAAAAATGCCTGAACGAAAACTCTTGGAAGCTTTGAGACATTTGCGCGAGTGAAACAACTGTGTAAGTCACAAATTTCCCAGCCCTCTCCCGTTAGATTATTTCTGACTCGACAATTGGTTTCACACCTCACTACCCCAACGGAGGTATTGTAACACTACAGTCAGGCACGAAGATATTTGAATTTCGCGGTCGGTGATCAGGGTGCACTTCGGTAATCGCAACCATTGTTTTACGAACAAAAGAGGCTCTACCCCTTAAACAATAGTTTATCGCAAAAATGACCATAAAAAGAGCGAAAATGTGTCTTATTGTCAGCCCAAAAAGTCAACCCAAAGTTTGATACGTAACACTGACGTTTTTAAATATCAGTTACCATTATATTTTAAACTAGTTTTCAGTTTTTGATTGAGAGGTGATTCACACTTAGTTATTGAATAAAGGCTGCACGCGAGAATTTACTCTAGGAAAGTTAAACACAAGATTTCTCAGCAAGCAGCACTAGCCCCTCGAGTTTGTTTTACAGACAAAGTAGTAGTTATACTCACAGCCATTCTAGCCGTTCATTGTTATCAAAAACTCCTTTGGGCAGTTCTTTCAGCTGGTTGTTATCCAAGGACCTACCAACAAAAAATGGCGGATTGCCCAAGTTCTTGTTACGTTTAAATGATATTCAAATACTTTGTTGCCTAAACCTTTTAAAAACATTAACCCTTCAGTTGATGGAATGATTGATAGTACAAAATAGTCGTTACTTCTGACTGCTTCGGAATCCTTTTTACTTAAAACCGAAGAGACTTTTAATCAGTGCATCATTTATCAGACACTGAAACACTTATAAATGACGGGATTTGTTTTAATTTACGGATTGTTTTTCTCAAAAATATGTGAAATACGTGAATATGTGGAATTTCCAAGTCCCTTGGATGGCCGCTCAATTTCTGTTCATCCGTTAAAAGTGCGAATATTGGTGTAAGGGCGGTTTCTAAAAAAGAGTCCGCTCGATTTGACAAGAAAGCTGGTGCTCTGAATTATATTTCCTTAATCAGGACCCCGCTTACTCTAACTCGTGTGTCAAAATACCGAGAATATTCGTGTTCCGATGCTGTCGGGCCACAAAATTCACCGACAGATAGTAGCGATCAACCCAGTCCTTAAGGACTGTTTTAAATTGCAGCTTAACTTATCAGCAAAAGAACGTAAACAAACATTCTTCTGTTAACCTAAATGCTGTGATGGAACTTGCGTTTCCCCTTTGGTTACAAATTTACCATCCAAATACTGTTCGCGCTGTTCGCGTGTACACTGCGGGAAGGCTTGTAAATTCGGTATCAAACCTAAGCAAAGATCTTTCAATTGCTTACGCAGCTCAATAAATCTCCACTGTTTTTTGTTTTTGTTTTTTTGCTAGTTCTAGATGTCCACGTCTTTAGACTTGTGTAAAAACCAGAACAGAAAGACAAAACAAAAACACAAACAAAAAGAAAAAGGGAGCAATAAAGATTCAAAAAAAAAAAAAACCCAACAACAACACGAAACAATTTGTAAATGGGACAAGAGCTGTTTAGTAATAAATCTTTCAAATAGTTTGATCAGTAGTAAGTTAACATTGACGTTTTCCAATATCAGTTGCCATTGCATTTTAAACTAGTTTTTAGTTGAGAATCGATTCTGAATAAAGGCTACACGCGAGAATATACTGTGGGAAAGATAAGCATAATGTTTCTCAGCAAGCAGCACTAGCCCCTGGAGTTTGTTTTACAGGCAAAAAAAAATAGTTATACTCAGAGCCACTTTAGCTGCTTATTATTATCAAAAACTTCTTCGGGCAGTTCCTTCAGGTGGTTATTATTCAAGTACCTACCGACAAAAAAATGCGGATTGTCCAAGTTCTTAATACGTATACATGATATCAACTTTATTTGCTAAAACTTTCAAAGACAGGACCGCTTCAGTGGACGGAATGAGTGATTCGAAAAAATAATCAATCAATCTCTCAAAGCGTATGATCATTTCCCCGTATTCCTTTTGGCTTTCTTTTAATAGATCTGTCAAGTTTCAGTAAAAAAGAATTTGCAAACGTGTTGCGTTCCGAGGCAGCCAGGAGAGACACCCTTTTGCTCCTCGTTGTTGAGTTAACTTTCGGGCCAAATTTTACTTTTATAGAATATTGAAACTACAATATATATATGAGGTTTTCAAATTTAATGAAAGTACATTTGCAGCACTAACAATATAGGAATTGCACAGTCTCAAGGTGAAATCAGTAAAAAGTACACTTGCGCAGCGTAAATCGTGAACTTGTAAACAAAACCGGAAACGAAACTTTATGCAAATATTTCTCAATAAAAAAAAAAAACGCGCATGATATTATCTCATTGCATTTCATATTACATTTTAATAGCTTTATTTTGGGACAAGAACGAGAAATTTACAATGATTTAAACCCGAGTTAGGGACTTTAAGATCCAGGACGCGACGGCTTTTAGGACGCGGTGACCGGGCAAAAGCCTGGCACGAGGACGGCGTCGTAAGTGCGGGAAATTTAAGTTAAGATTTGCGACGGGATGAGGTCAATATCAGTACATTGATCTGTACAAAGGTTTGGACGAAGAAATAAACAAATGACTTCCTTCCAAAAAAAAAAATCAAGAATTACTGCTGCCTTGCTTGGCGGAAGAAATTATAGACGACGAAGAATTTTTAGTGTTTTACGAGGCGTATGCTCCACAAAATCTTCCATCTCAGCACTCGGCATACGAAAAATTAGCGCGTGCATGTGCTCAAGTTCCAGGCCGTCACGCTTCCAAATGGACTGATTGCTAATATCTATGGCCTGTAGGTAAGCCCCAGATTTTTTTTTCTATTTACAAAGCAACCTTTTTTTCCTTCATCTGCATGTTTTTTGATTTTTGTATTTTTCTTTCGTTTTACTTACCTCTTACTTTTGCCTTAATTTTTGGTGAAATTCTTTTTCATAATCAATAATAGCCTATTCAATTTCTTGTTTTCACGCCAGATACTCTACCTGCTTGTTATATGTGAAGCCTTCATGACTTGATTTTAGGGAACATTGATGATGAAATACATATCCTTAACTTGTTTTAAGAGTGGAACCTTTGTCTTCTTTCCTGCTTGTAGAGGGCAGAATGCACGATGCAAGAATGCTGGCAGTCTCGCAACTGTACAATGATTTACAAAACTTTGCATTTGACCCTACTGGTAGAGCAATGTGTTTATATGGGGATCCAGCATACCCACTCAGGGTTCACTTGCAGGCACCTTTCAGAGCTGGCATTCTAACAGGAGATATGGAGATGTTTAATGAGTCCATGAGTGCTGTTCGCTCATCAGTTGAATGGTTATTTGGAGATATTGTAAACGACTTCAAATTTTTAGATTAAAAAAAAAAAAAAAACTGAAGATTGGACTTAGTCAAGTAGGGAAAATGTACATTGTATGTTCTATTTTAAGGAATGCTTTGACTTGTCTCTATTCAAACACAACAGCTGATTTTTTTGGACTAAATCCACCTTCATTAAATGAATATTTTAATTAACAGGGCTTTGTCACAGTAGACTGTTCGTGAGAAAAATGTAAGTTTTCTTTATATATAATTCTTGTGACAAAAATCCTTCTTTAAGCCCTTGTGAGTTCCAGACTCTTGGACTGGAACATGTTGTATTCTATTTAGCCGTTGGGTTAGTAAAGTTTCCTGTATGTCTTTCTTTGCCAAGAATAACCATTGATAGGGATAGATATAAGGGGTTTAAACATATATAGTTTTTGCTCGTATATGTAAACACAAATAAGTACCCTTACAATAATATTTAATTAACTTTTTGTTGGCTGGTTTGAAATGTGAAAACACAACGGATGGCCTGGAATGTAGGCCTCTTCCTTGTACAGAGAACAGAGGTACAAGGAAAATCCCTCAAGTAATAAAACACGACACTTGTTGTCACTTGAAACTGAACTGGCAACAATAATATTGTGTACATATTCAACATCAGTCAACTTTTCCTGGCTGCTGGTAACAACCGAATTTCAACTTTTCTAGCAAAAAAAAAAATGTTTAAACAATACAGCAACAGTTGCTAACATACAAGTCTCCTTAAAAAAAATATAATGCAACAGTCGGTTTTATGTCATGTGTATCTCGTGGGCATGCAAATTAGGAAGTGTATTTTTTTAAACATTTTTATCCACAAGCCAACAAAATGTTTATGCAGTGTAGTTTTAAATGTAGGCTTATGCTATTTCAATGTACCAGTCAAATCAGAGCTTAATCATCCTCCCTGGGCATTTGAGCTTTAGGGTTATTAAGTGCTTAAATGCCCCCCCCCCCTCCCCCAGGGACTAAAAGCCATTCAAATGCCCCATCCTATGTCCGTTTCAGGTGATCAAATTCCCCCACACCTAGAATTTTAATTAAGTGACCATAATTTATTTTTATTTAAATTTTTTTGCTCTTTTATGCAAGGGGGACATTTAAGTTGGATTTGACCGATACATAAGCGTTATTGACCAAGCGTGAGGTCAAGATGGCTGGATATTGGCCAAGTTCTTTTTTTGCGTTTTTATGGACCGAGACGAAGTCGAGGTCCATAAAAACGCAAAAAAAAAGAACGAGGCCAATATCCAGCCATCTTGACCGAACAAGCTTGGTCAATAAAGGATTTATTATATGGCTTTACCAGGAAGTTAAAACTACAACAACAAAACAAAACACGGCATGAAACTGCTCTACTCGGAAAGAAATTCTTCATAGCCGGCCGGTGCAAGATTTATTTTCAGTGCATTTTTGGATTAGCATGTAATCGTGGAAAACAAGGAATCCTAAATTATCTTAGGGCTCTAACTTTATAATGGTTTAAAGGGAGTATACAATTATTGAGAACGAAAAATTTAGATTCTCGCAAGAACGGGAAGATTTGAATAGAATCCGGCAAACTCGCCATTTTCAGCCGATCGCGCGGTGGCGTAAATAAAAATTTTTACACAGTTTTCGGCCTCCAATCATTAATTCTTGAATGAAACAATAGATTTTGAGATTATATGCAAACATAAGCCGAAAAAAAGAGCAGGTTAATCAGAAAACAGGGCGAAACTTTGACAAGATTTTGTTGTTTACAACAAGCAAGACGCGGCTAAATTAAAAACGTGAGCTTCTTCGGCGAACTTAAAAAAAATACTTTTCTGAACTGCTTTAAACACTAACCGCAACTTCCACTACGCTATGATTTAAATACAGTCATTGCAAACCCAGAGAACTTATCAATTTGGCACTCGACTTGAGACAATAAGTTTTTCAAAATCAATTCTATCTAAAATACTACACGCAGAACAACTCACCGATTCAACTCACATTCATTGTAGCTGAAACAAAGTTTTCACTACACCAGGACGATTCCATTCTCTTTCCTTTCCTTTAGGTAAATGTTGAGCGTTTACCGAACTTTTTAGTGAGCGTTTTCCCCCAAAACAACGGGAAAATCGAAGGAAACCCGCACTGTTGTTGGGATTAACCTTTCGATGCCAAGCGGACGGGCAACGGGTAATCCCGAGCGGGCAAGATAGCTCCATCTTGCCCGCTCGGGTAGCCAATCACAGCGCAGGATTTGACTCATCTTGCCTGCTCGCGGAGCCAGCCATATAATAAATAACAGTAAAGTACAGTTATCGTCTTAGTCATTTTGTGGGAATGATATGCAATGCAGCAAAATATGCTGCAAAACCTGACTGCGACACAAATCCATAGATCACTTATTGGCTTATTTCTCTAATAAAGCCATCATTGCCCTTGATTGTTCTTGTTGTTGTTGCATGATCATCATTTGAGTGTTAAGCAAATGTTGTTGGCTCTGTTGTTGTTGCTGTTGCATGACTTTAAACATTTCCGTTTGTTGTTGTTGTGTTTGTTGCTGCTGTTTGACCATTGCTTAGCTTCTTGCTGTTCTTTCATCATTTTAAACTCTTGTTGTTTAAGTTCATAATTCATCTTAGCCCTATCTGCTAAAAATTCCATAGCATCACTTCCACTTTTTCGCTGTCGTTTGGGTTTTTCCTCTTCGCCCTCACTTAATCTTTTCCTAGTCTCAGACAGCTTTTCCATCGCCTTTAATCTCGCATCTTCTGCCTTTGCTCGGTCGTTTTCACATTTTTCATTTTTCTCTGCTCTTAATACCTGTGATTCGGCTTCTGAACTTTCTTCTAAAGCGATAATAGTGTCTAAAAGATTTTCTAGTTCGCTTGGCTCGTCGGGCGCTATACCAGATGCATTCTCCTCGGCTCTGATTTTCCTTTTATGCTTGTTTACGAGAATCCCCATGTGGTCGCGCACCGATCGCTTGTCGACGCTGAATCTCAGTACGGTACATTCGTTCAAAATTTGAGCTATCTTTTCCCACATCCCGCTTCTTTGAGTGGATCCTTTCTTGGACGTAAAAGGGTTTAAATTTACCACTTCTCGGCACAACGACACGTCATGTTCGTTTGACCAAAACATCACCGGGCTAAAAATAAAATAACAAGAGTATAAGCTTACCTTCAAAACTTCGACTAAATGAAAACACGTTTAGTGTCCGCGAAATATTCCTATATCCTTTCCAAAACATAACACTGACATTTAAAAATACGACGATTTGTTCAACCGACTCAAATAGACATAAATAAAGCTGACATTTTTACCTGGGAGGTTTAGGCTTGGATGACATACTTCGATCCAGGAATTCAACTAGCTGTTTACCTGTGAATATATGATGAAAAATATCTTAACTGTCGCATCTTTGCCTTCCAAATTGACCCTGAGAGGTTTCAGAGAGACAAAGCATTACTTTCATGTACAAAAAAGGATTTTATACTCACGTTCTGTGCACAACGCCAAACTTTGCCAAATGACGTTCTCGACGCAATCTCGTTCCCAGAGGCTACGTTCCTTTTGGTCAGCACCGAGGAAGCAAGACCTCTGGGCTAATCAATATCAAAATCCAGCAAATCAAAATCTGATTGGCTAATACATTTTACCGAAAGTGTCTCCGGAGGTTTCAAACAAGGAATGAAACAGAGACTGTCAAAAAAATCGAAGCAAAAACCGCCATAGAATCGAAATGCAACTAAATTTTCACACACTTGTTTTTTTTGCCAGTGAGTAAACACGAAAAAGATAACAAGTCAAATGACATGACTAAACGGAAAAGGCGCGAAATCCTCTGCGATATGTTGCAGCGTTTGACAAAGCTGAATGACAGTTCACACTTGCGACGGTCGAGTTAACGATGGACCTGACAATTTTCGGAAAAACTCCTCTAATTATCGACTCTGAAATGTGGTTCATAGTCAATGATGGCCGTTTAAAATCGTTCTTGACATTGTCTAAAGCGGATGAGAGTTAAACAGCCTTTCTCGTGCTGTTAAAGGAACTGAAAGAAGCAAACTTGTAATCCATTTGCACCGCGTACCGTAGTCTGCAAGTTGATCTGACTGGAACAGAATTTATGGAAGATTACTTTGTTGAACAGGAACAGATATTCTGTCAGCAGCCCAGTAGAAACATAATTGAACTTGAACAAGGAAAACCAACGGCCTTTGTTGCCACTGCGTTAAAAGCAGGTTATTCAAGAATGCGTGGCCCAAAAAGTGGTTCAGAAAGCGGACGGACAGAAAGACAAAAATATTAACCCTTGCAGGAATAAGCGATCGTTGTCACTCTATACACAACAGTTCATTTGTGAGCTTTGTAAGTTTGCAGCTTATAGGACTGATAAACCACATCGAGTGCAGGTAAAATTTTTTTTTTTCAGGATGAGTTTCTTAGGCTTACACTGAGTGTGTGAATTGAAAAAAAAATTGGCGATCTTTTTGGTAAGCTTTAGATTTTTAAGTTGCTGGTTATTTCGGTTGAACGGTTTCAGAGTTGAGTCTTGTTATTAAATGTACAGTAACTTCTACTATTTTATTGTATTTATTCTGGGATCATGGTATCTGGGTAAGCAGAAACTGATCTTGTGAAACCTATCGTTTGTAAATTTCATGGCAGAAAAAATTAAGCTTAGATCTGTAAACAATTGTTGGTATTTGTCGTCGACGGCAATCAGGTTCGGAACGGTATCTTGCTGAAGTTTCTCGAATGTTGTTTGAAAATCTTTACCCTGTTTTAGTTAATTCGGGTTGAAGACAGAAGCTTATATAACCTCCCACCAGCCTCTATTTTCGTTTCGCTGTTAGCTTTACCATGGTGTCATGAAAAAACTTTGCTATCTCATACTGCGTAGACTGCGTATATTCACCCCCATCTTAAAGTTTTAAAAACTACATTTACAGGCGAAAACAAGCTTACTTTAATTCCAAGTGAGTATAGTACAACAAATGGCTTCTAATCGGTATAGCCTATGTATGTGTTTTTACCCCTGCCCATGGAAAATGTTTGGTTTTCTAAAACGATCTGAAATTGTGCAAAATGAATTTGTCGCGGTTGAGAGAGGTATATCGCCGACAAACTCAGATTTTACGCAGCCTTTGGTTTGGTTGTTTTGTTTTCGAAGTCTCACATAAATGACGATCACTGGAAAACGGGAGGGATGGGGGTTGTCACCTTTTTCACTCGTTTTCTTGGCCTTTGATGCTCTTTACCAGAGGCTGTCTTCCTCTCGGTCAGCAATATCCCCCTTTAAACCGGAAGCAGGATCCTTGCTTCCGGTTTCTGATTAGCCCAGAGCTCGTGGACGTGTGACCACCGCTGGCCTAAAACAAGCGCGGGCTCTGGGGACGAGATTGTTCTCGACGCGACTTGGCGCTACTGATACAACGCCTTGGGCATGCGCACTATGTACCATGCCTGGATATTTTACTTCCGGTGGCGTCTCAGAGCCGTCGCGTCCTAGATCTTAAAGTCCCTAAAATTATTTCTAAACATTTTGCATCTTAAGTATCAGGTAGCGCGCATCAACAGAGGCCGTTACGCTCACTGGGGATGTAAGAAATACTAAAAGTGTAGCTTCTTTCGGTAGTACGTTTTTACGTAGTTTATTAAATAAGGTTTTAAAGCATGGTTTTCGTTCGTTCAATAGTGCAAAATATATGAATTTTCAAACTTTTTCTTTTCACGTTAACGATAGACGCATAATTTCCTTGCGTGCAAGGTAATAAAAAGCTCGCTTGAATTTTTCAAATGAAAATAAAAATCGACATTCTATTATACAAGATTGAAAATAGAATAAACAAGGCTTTCAATATCAATTAAACTACATTTGTAGCATTAAAAGGATAGGAGTTTCCCACTTTTAAAGTTGAATCAGTGAACAGAAGAAGTACGCCTGTGTCTTTTACTTGTAGCATCCCGTTTTTGAGTTCTCTTTCGAGCAGCTCGTTTGCAGCTTTCTCAAGAGCCTTCGTATGTGCTGTCCACGAGACATTGGTCTCTTGTTTTTGTAGCTGATCATTTAGTTCTTTCTGACTGAAAAAAAGATAGTCTTTAACAAAAAATACATTTAACGGATCGATTTTTGTTGGAAATTACATTGCCTAAACTTGTATAATCTGCTGAATGTTTTTTAACAACACCAGTCGGCAAACCGTTAGCAATCAAAGTTGGCTTTATCGTACTTTTTTTTGGGGGGGGGGGGGGGGGGGGCTTGGGAGATTTTATTGTTGTCATTGATAGTGACGCGCATTTTCTCTCGTGCGCGTGTATATCTCTGTGAAGGTTGTGTTGCCTCAACGTGATGAATTGCTGAAAGACTGAGAATTAAATACATTCTAGAGTTTTTAAAAACATTTTTTTACTGTTGAAACTTTGTGCGTAGTGGCATCGAAAATGATTTTTTAAAATTTTGCAGCACGCGCATAATTTGCATAAGTTAATTTTTCGTTGACGATTTATGAGACAAAACCTGAAGAACAATGGAGCCATAACGCGCGAATTTCGACACCGCTTAAAGCAACCAGGCTACTCCCGTTTTCCTACTTCTTATGGAACTCTCGTTTTCTTTTTTGTTACAAATTTATAATCCATATACTGTTCGCGTGTAGACTGCGGGAAGGCTTGTCAATTCCGTATCAAACCTAAGCAAAGATCGTTCAATATCTTTCGCAGCTCAATAAATTTCCACTTTTTTTTCTAGATGACCACGCCTTTTGACTTGTGTAAAAAGCAAAACAGAAAGACAAGAACAAAAAGACAAATAAAAAGAAAAAAAAGCAATATACAAAAAACAGAACATCAAAAACACGAAACAGGTTGTAAATGACACAAGATATGAAAATACTAAAGCTTTCAAATAGTTTGGTCAGTGGTGAGTTAACACTGAACTCTTCAAATATCAGTTGCTATTACGTTTTAAACTAGTTTTTAGTTCTTCATTGAGAATTGATTCAGACCTTGTTACTGAAATAAGCTTGCGCGAGAAAATATACTTTACGAAAGGTAAACACAAGATTTCCTAGCAAAAAGAATTAGCCAGTCTAGTTTTGTTTTACAGAAAAAAGGAGTAGCTATACTTACAGCTGAAACACCTGTTTATTGTTATCGAAAACTGCTTTGGGCAGTTCCTTCAGCTGGTTGTCATCCAAGTTCCTACCAACAAAAAGATGGCGGATTGTCCAAGTTCTTAGCAAGTTTACATAAAAACCACACACTCAAGTTATTTGCTAAAACTTTTAAAAACACGACTGCTTCAGTTGATGGAATGAGTGGTTCGACAAAATAGTCTTTACTTCCGACGGCTTCCTTTTTACTTAAAACCAAAGAGACAGTAAGTATGCATTATTCATCAGACACAGAAAAACTTATAAATGACGGGATTTGTTTTAATGATTGTTTTTCTCAGGAATATGTGAAGTATGTGAATATGTAGAATTTCCAAGTCCCTTAATTGGATGGGAGAAAACTTTCCACTTCAAGATATCACGCGCAAAGGCTGCAATATTTTGAGTCATCCATTATAAGTGCATGTGAATATGTGATTATTCAAATTTCCGCGCTACAGAATCAAATGCCATTACATCGGACTACTAATAAGGACCCAACAATCTTACAGTTACACTTTACACGCTTATAATTGTAAACTGTAAATATAATTCAAGTGAAAATGTTGGAATAGAGGTGGAAGTTGCGCTGCGATACAGTATTTTTTTTTAACCTTTTAAATGTCTGTCTTACCCATCCTAGCATTGACCCATTCCCCTCCACCCTCCCCTGTTCTAGAGTCCAACACGCAAGCTACTCCTAACGTTACGGGATTTCAACAGCTGTCAAATTTTACATTTTTTCTTTTAATTTTACTTGCACCAGCTGGATGGAAAAAGTTGCCATAAAGGACGCACATACTTTGTAAAGGCTAGACACATTAAAAGGTTAATTTCCCTACAAACTACTTGATGTACAATGTTCGAATTTTGAGAAAATTCTAAGAATGTCGGGGTCTTTAAAATATAATCCGGTGCAAATGATACCAGGTGTATCCAAGTGGAAATCGTACGTGTATTTCCACATCCGGATTTAATTTTATTGAAATTGCGGTTTGTACGAAAGTGTCTGCCCGACTTTATAAGAACTTGTGCTCCTTAATATATTTCCTGAATCCAGACGCGTTTGGCTGTAAATCGTGTGTCAAAATACACAAAAGATTCCTGTTCCAATACTGTCGACCTGCCAAGTCCGCCGACAGGTAGAGGCGTGTAAACAGGTCCTTACGGAATGCATTAAATTGCAGCTTATCAGCCCACGAATGTAATCAAATATTCTTGTATTGATATAAATGATATCCTCCCGTTTCCCCTTTTTTTTTAAATATTTGTCATCTAAATACTGTTCGGATGTCCAATGTGGGAAGGCTTATCCATTCCAAATGCATCAAAGATAACCAAAGATCTTTCAATCACTTTCGTAACTCAATTAATTTCCTCTTCTTTCTTCTAAAGCATTCCCCCAATAAGTTCACCACACAAACGGCGATACTTTTAAAAGCACACGTCTTCTGACCAGTAAATTTTAGACTCCTTTTCAGTTTTTGATTGAGAGTTGATTAATGCCTAGTTATTAAATAAAGGCTACACAAAAGCATTTATGGTAGGAAACAAAATATTTCTTTTCAAGCAACACTAGAACCTCGATTATTATTTGACAGACAAAGAAGAAACCATACTTACAGCGACACCAGCTGGGTATTGTTATCAAAAACTCCTTTGGACAATTCTTTCAGCTCGTTATCAGTCAAGTTCCTATCAACAAATAATAACACCTTAATCGTGACTATCATGTGACTTATCTTTACTAAAGTTGTGAAGTAAGCTACAAGTCTGTTGGTAAACCAAACTTTTTGGTCTAAATAAATAATAATCACAGGTTCTTAATCATTAATCCTCAAAGAAGCCAAAAGCTAAGTAAATTTTATACCAACATGTCCATTTTAATCACACTTCTTTTACTTATCGTATGTTCATGTTAACCGTTGAGTTTTCTCCTATCACGGAAGGTTTTAAACAAAATATAGGATGAGACCTTAAATTGTAAGAGTATAAAGAGATTTAGAGGCTCTCTGAACAAAGTTGCAGTTCCACTTCCTCGATTGTTCTACACGATCGTTTATGCAGAATCCCATTTTATATGTCTATTTTTTTCTTGAACGAGGCTTTCCAGAGATTGTTAACAAATCCCCTACAAGTTACTACTTCTCAAAACGTTTTCCATGTTTCATTCCCTAGATGTGAGAAATTAACTGTCACACCCGCTAATTAAAAGAATTCCATATGATAGGGGTGATTATTTCATCGAGGATCTGTTCGCTAATTATAGCGATTTCTGACTTGGAAGAGTTAATAAGGCCGCACGTCCGATGGTCGTGGAAATTAGGCTTGTGGTCATTTAAAGCGATAAATGCTTCTTTCTTTGCTAGTTTTTCAATGAGGTTGTCTTATTTGCTGGCACGAATTGTAACTTGTGCTTATGTGAGAGATACAGTGGAATCCCGTTAATACGACCACTTTCGGGCCGCGAAAATGCGGTTGTAATAACGGGATGGTCGGATTAACGAGGTCGTAAAACAAACTGAAGGAAATGACTGGACTTTCAATTCATTTGGGGCACAAAAAAGTGGTCGTAATAACGAGGTGGTCCTATGAACGAGGTGGTCATAAGGCCGGGTTCCACTGTATTTTCTAATAGATGGAAATGAGTTAACGTGGAGCTGTAAACCATCCAGAAAATTTCTGATGAACACCACCATCAATTAAAGGAAATCGATTTCTAGTCCCCTACCTTTCTAGTGAGCCAGGGGGGAGCGGAATAAAAATCAATTTTCTTTGGCGGATTTAACCGTACATCAGCGATCGAGCGGAAGAGTAGTGAGGTGATCCTGATTGCAGAAAATGTGTTGAATTTTTTCTCTAGAGCTTGCCACTATATGGTTCAATAATCAGCCATGTTGCTAGTGAGGTTTGTTTTGTGGCCGAGTGGTAAAAGGCATCCAACCGGTTCAAAATCGAATATAAATCCTTGTTGAACCACATTTTCAATAATTTCCTAAGTTGCACTGATTCCTGTTTAATGTATAGGATACTATTGCTTATCGGGGTTATCTGAAAAAACAAAGATATTTTTTTTCAAAGAATTATAATGTTCGGTTCTTTTCTCGAAGATTTAAACTGTGGTGGGAAGATATTTCTAAGGAAGATCCGCAGATAATGCGGAACTTTATTCTTGATCGTGATGCTTATGTAATTTCGGTAGTGTGGCTATTCCGTACCTGAACTAACATAAAATCTTTGAATTCCTTTGGTAAGTCAATAAATTTCCTTTTTTCGTTTTAAAACATACTCTTGAAGACCTAAGGGGTGAAAACTCTTCCCGACCCTGCTTAGTCAGTCATGTCTGTGGTTTAATGTAACTGAGAGCAGAGACACGTATCCAAAAAAGGAAAATTAAAAAAATAAGGAGATATAAATAACATAAGGTAACTAACAAAATGAATAAGAAGACTATTTAATGCAAAAGGTTTTCCAACAGTTGTCTTAACTAGGAAGTTAAGGCTGTTTCAATGTTAGTTGTCAAAAATTCCAAGCAACCTCTTCAGTTTTAATTCGGTTACAAATATGGCACTCATCCTCAAGCAGGTTTGCTAGTTTTGAGACGTCTTTTGCTACATTTTTTTTGTGGCCTTACATTAACAACAAGTAGTAAAATTTAGGAAGATAAACTGGTGTACTAATTAATATTGCCTAATGTATTTTCAAATTTATGGAATCCAAAGTTGATACCTGTTTAAACAACTTAAAAGTGGCATATTTCATGGCTCATCATCTGCCCTTGCGTTTCTTTTAAACTGCACACCCAAGTCACAAGTGACCACAAGAGCAATGACCGCGAGCAATCAGGCCTATGAAATGTATTGATATTGCGTATCGCGACAATATGCAGGCTGCTCTTTTAGTCACTCTAAGTTTGGGTCTTTCTTACACCGATAACCTGTGACGTTGTCACCTACGACCTTCTCGACCGCAAGCTGTGACCCGTAGCCGTTGCACTGCTACTTATATTTGACGGTTATGCTCTTCCGCGCAAACAAGAACATTGCATGTTTCAGCAAGTCTTCTCTTAGCATGGTAGTAATTTCTTCGGTTATCATAGCATAATGGCATCTTTTGTTAGCTTATATCTCTCACTCACCACACTGTTTAAGTATATTTGTTAATTATTCGCCGAAGGCGAAGTAAATATTGGTGAATATTCCCCGAGACGAAGTCGAGGGGAATATTCACCAATATTTACTGAGCCTGAGGCGAATAATTGTTTTAGTATAATTACGCAGGTGATTATCAGAGAAAAACAAGTACCGTCCGAAAAATGTCGATTGTGTTTGTTTGTTTCAAATCGTCACGCGTCAATGAACAGAGACGCGCAGTCTGCCGATCACATGCTCAATCGAAATCACATGCGCAATCGATAAACTGCACACGGCCTCAAGCAGAGTGTCAGTATTCTTTAACTGCCGCTTCATTGAGACGAAGCACTGACTTCTGTGAATGAATGTTGGCTTTCTCCGACCCGTTTACCAAAATAGATGGAGATGAACCAGGCTGTTTGGTGTAAAACTCGAGCCGGGATCACAAGTGTTAGCGATAGCATTTTATTACTCAATTTCTTGTTGACATGATGGCTTCGCCGGTTAACGGACGTTTATAAATTGCCCTCGGAGATAAGCTGCTTCAGGTAGGAATTAAGTCATTTGTTGGCTTCACTAAACAAGTACACGGTTGTCGCAAATGAAAATATTTTCTTGTGAGGCGGTGACTTTAGAAGGTGGTCGAGAGCCGCTCGAACCGACAACAAACTAGTTTTCAGATTATAAAAACTGTTTTCTTTTCTTGTCACTGAAACGTAAAACTTGCAGAGACATTTATTCATCTTGTTTACTTCCATGCTTTCAAATTCTGTCTTAAACTCGTTTTGTTTGTGAAATCATTCTGTTAATAAAGAAAATCTTGCTCGAATTTAACTTAATTTGTTGTCTTCATTTTAAGTCATCGAGATCGACAACATGCAATTTTTCAAGAGTTTTTTATTACAATTGGCAAAATTTTCATCTCTTGCCTTCGAAAAGCATCACCTTGGACTTAGCTGCATCTTTAGTGCCTTTTGGAATTGCATTTTCTTTCATCCTATTTACTTCTTTTTCAGAAATGTCAACAAATAGCTAAGCGGCCATTTTGAAAGTTAGTGCTCCCGCTATGATCACCTCGCGCGAGGTGATTATAACAGGATATGACCGGTGAGGGTAAAAGGCGGAAAGAGTTTGCGGAATGGTATGTGGAATGGCGTGCGGAATGGCATAATTATGCGAAATACGATTTACGCGGGAAATAAATTAACTGAAGAGCGCGTCATGTTTTCGCTCCAATTTTATAAGAGCAGCAGCTTTTTTGATGCTGCGGACTCTTGCTAAATATTAACAACAATTCGAGGATTTGATCGTCTGATTGTTGATTTGGAAGAAGTGAGGGTAAACAAAGCGATGAAAACTGTTTATAGTTTTCGCATTCAAGGAACTATGAGTAAATCCGTAGTAAATTAAATTTCATGTTCACTTTACTCCATGCGTCTTCAGTTGACAAAAATAACGTGGCAGCGTGAAGTCTTCTCTGGACAAAGATTGATCCTTTACCGAGGGCAAATAATAAACATTTTTTTCTTTTTTTTTAAACCCTCGGTAAAAGATCAATTCTCATACCCTATATGCTCGATGACTCATTTATCATGAGCGGGAAAATGAACAACAATTTGACCAAAATGCATTTGTGATAAGAATAGTTTCACAACCTTTCACACAACCAGTGTCGATAACTGCGATAATTAGACACCATACTTGTCATCTGCTTTTTTGCTCTAGGGCTTTTTCGCTTTTAAATCTCATTTTAGGTTGGGACGTCTGGCACTGAAAGACCTTAATTAAAGACGGATATAAATTATGTTTAGTTCGATAACGCGTAACTGAACTATAGCTACCTGAATTGCCGTATTAAATAGCTACTTAGGTAGCTAGCTCAGCAGCTCAACAGTGACTTGCGTATTCGTCGCTCGACGAAAATGTAAGGTGAGAAAAAGTAGAACATATTTTTCCCATGAGTTGTACAAATTATAACCGTCAAAGAGTCTGATAAAATGACCGAGTTTAAATTTAAAATTACTCACATAATAGTTTTCGCCTTGGACTGATGTTATTTCTCCAGTCTGGTGTTGCTTTTTGTCTAGGCTACTCGCTGCCACGTTCTTTTTGTCAACTAGAAATTTAAATTATTCCTAGTTCCTTGAATGCGAGACTTCATCGATTTCTTTACTCTCACTTCCTAACCAGCGATCAGACATGTTCTATCCCAGGCGTACATTTTCTAATCCTCGATCTGTTGTTTGGTTGTTCACAGTCAACCCAGGTCACGCGTGAACAGTATTTCCAAGAGTGAATGAACATTCGAATTTCTCTTTGTAATGTCCGACGTGTGAATGGAATGTTGGACATTTCTCTGGAAATCGTTCCGAAAAAGACGTATTAACTGAAAAAAAGATTCAAAATTCTTGGGAAACAATTGTTATTCTTGAAATATTCAATTTTGCAATGTAAAGAAAAATTCATAGCTTTATTCCGTCAATAAGATAGGGAAATTTAAACGGGAACTCTGAAATCTCGTTGGCGATTTTCAAAACTGACATGTAAATTTCAAAATTCCGTTCAAATTTCAAAAACATCGTTCATGCGTGACCTGGGTTGACTGTAATAGTCCGCAACATCGAAAAACTGCTGCTCTTATAAAATTGGCGCGAAAACAGGATGCGCTCTTCAGTTAATTTATTCCCCGCGTAAATCGTATTTCGCATAATTATGCCATTCCGCACGCCATTCCACATACCATTCCGCAAACTCTTCCCGCCTTTTACCCTCACCGGGATATGACGCAATCCTCGACCAATCAGATCAACAGAATCTCTATAATCACCTGAGTAATTATACTAATACTCATTATAACATAGCTAGTAAATTCGTGCAATCAAATTCAATTGCGCGAGCGTGCTTCATATTCCTATTGTGCACGCTGATGACGTCAGCAAACAAATGCCTCGAGAACTCGGTGAGTGACTTTCTCCATTTTGCATTCAAAAACGGGAGAAATCTTCAGCAAAACGTTTAAATACAGACGGCAACAAGGGAACCAGCTGACAAAGAAGCTCTTTCCACTTTTTCTTTGGGATTGGAGTTTTTACCTCCCGAAAAAAACCTAAGGAAAAGGAAAAAAGAGAACAAGGCCGGTGACATCGTGTCTCGCAAAACTAGTAATTTTCAGGCGCCATTCGCTTTCTCAGAGGGAAAAGACACCTTTTCGAAACGATAAACTGAAAGAAAGACTGCTAAGGAATACTCGATAGTTTCAAATGCGGAAATCCGATAATTAACGGCGAAGAAATTGTGCTTCAAGGAGATATTGTTGTTTTATCCAGCCGACGATCAGCAAGCGGACATCAGGCAGATCATCATTTACTGATTATAAGCCACGAGCGTTCTTGGTAACGTTCGAGTACTTGTGGGAATTCAATTCACAAGAAATTACAGGTTTGATTGTGAATTTGTACTTAAATACTTTTCTAATTGACCGCTTCTTCGTATTCCTATTAAACAGTTTTTTGGCGAAAATTTTGAAAACCGTGCACACGGCTCGATAAATTCACTTCAAAATGGACTTGCAGTTCCTTCAAATCACTTGCGCGTTCATCGTCTCGGATTAAAAATTGTACGCCTTTGCTTCTTAGAACAAAGACTTAACTGAATAAATTTTTCATTTAGGGAAGCTTCAGTTCAGTCTGTTTTCTTTCTATTTTCATTCATGAGACCTGACAACTGCGTAAATTTTGCGTCAACAAACCGACATGTCCTCGCAAGCGGAAAGAATTCTCCCATGTAACGCGAGGATCAAATTTTCAAGTTTGTTTTTTGGAAAATTTTTAATTGGCAACCAGTGTATTTTATTCCATAATTAGAAACTTTAACTACTGTAGACCAAAGGGGTGTTGCCTTTTTTACCCTGTAAGATGTGAATTTTTACCGAACATGGGGTTGTTTATTACCATCTTGCACATTGGCTGAATGCTTGGGAAACCTCTGGCCAACCTAGAATCAACGGGTTTAAAAACTGCCGCGTTGAAATGTTATAAAACAATTGATTCATGCGTCAGCTGGGCATTCATCGAGATATGAAGCACTTGGGAAGTTTGCAGAGCACTCAAGAAGCTAGAGTTGCTCTCGGCTACGCCTCGAGCAACTCTTACGCATCTTTCGTGCTTTCCAAACTTCCCGCGTGCTTCATATCTCGATGAAGCACGCTGACGCATGAATCAATTGTTAAATATGCTCGCAAAGAAAACGAACAGAACGGTTTACATATAGTTCAATTTTTGGCATAAATAAACTGATCATCTAACGAATTCTAGAAGAAAGTGTGAATAGTTGACAATTCAACATTCTCCTCCTTCCAAGTAGAACCGAGGAGAATTTCTAAAGAATTTGGCTAATAACAACTGTGAATTTTACAAAGAATTTAAGGCTGGATGCATGGAAAGAGTTGCAACAAATACGTACATACTTTTTAACAGCTAGACAATTTAAAAGGTAAATTTCTCAAAAACTACTTTATGTATCACGTTCGAATTTTCAGGGAATTCTAAGCTTGCCGAGGTCCTTCAACTTTAAAAGGCCGGTTCACATGATACCATGCAAGTGTATCCCAGCGTAAATCGTAGGCTTATTTTGACAGCCGATATATTTTAACTTTGATTGGTATTAGGGCAGTTTGTACGGATGTTTCGCTCGATTTGAAAAGAAAGCTGGTGCTCTGCAACATATTTCCTGAATCAGGACTTGTTTCGCTCTAACCCGTGTGTCAAAATACAGAGAATATTCGTGTTCCGATACTGTCGGGCCGCAAAATTCACCGACAGGTAGTAGCAAGCAACCCACTCCTTTTGGACTCCATTAAATTGCAGCTTGTCAGTAAAAAAAAATGTAAACAAACATTCTTCTGTTAACCTAAATGCTGTGATGGAACTCTCGTTTCCCCTTTGGTTACGAATTTATCATCCAAATACAGTTCGCGTGTACACTGCGAGAAGGCTTCTCAATTCTGTATTAAACCTAAGCAAAGATCTTTCAATTGCTTACGCAGCTCAATAAATTCCCACTGTTTTTTTCTCGATATAGATTACCACGTCTTTTGGCTTGTGTGAAAAAAAAATTAACAAAAAAAAGAGGGACCAATAGAGAATACACAAAAACCCAACAACAACACGAAACAACTCTTAAATGAGACAAGAACTGTTTAATACTAAAGCTTTTAAATAGTTTGGTCAGTGAAAATTTAACACTTACGTTTTCAAATATCAGTTGCTATTGCATTTTAAACTACTTTTTAGTTTTGGGTTGAGAATTGACTGATTCACACCTAGACACTGAATTAAGCACTAGCCCCTGGAGTTTGTTTTACAGACAAAGGAATAGTTATACTCACAGCCACTCCAGCTCTTTATTGTTATCAAAAACTCCTTTGGGCAGTTCCTTCAGCTGATTGTTATTCAAGTACCTGCCAACCAAAAAAATGCGAATTATCCAAGTTCTTAGTAAGTTAACATGATGTGCACACACTTTATGGGCTAAAACTGTTACAAAATATGGCCTCGTCAGTTTATGGAATGAGTGATTCAACAAAATAGTCGTTACTTCCAACTGCTTCCTTGTTACTTAAAACCAAAGAGACATTATACGTAAGTAGCAGATGTGATGAGAGGATTTATGGACATTTAGTTTAATTTGCTTTGCTGATAAAAATATAAAAGCCAACGTAGAAAATATTAAGTTCCTTAGTTTCAAGTTCAGTAAACCGTAAACATAACCTGTTGTAGTCATTTAGGCGTAAACGGTTTCTATAAGATCATAACTGTAATTGAGCGTTGAAGTGTTATTGTAACCTGCGCTAGCCTTTTGTTAAACTGTTATCCACCTGTATAGCCCTTGAAAGTAATTAATGTTTCAGAATAAGCTTAGATTTCGTCCAATAGACTTTCAGAAATGATTGCTGTATGCTGTAATCTGACTCGTTGGCAAATGATGTAATTCGAACGCTTTACTAGCTTAGACTTAAATACAGGTGCTTTGTAAGATTTTCTTTGGTTACATCCTTGGATACATCCTTGGTTAGATCCTTGGTTATAGTTTTGGTATTAAACCCTACGTTGGAGCCAAGTTCTGTGTGGTTTTACTGTCTCGGAGAAATTCGCTTGCCGTAAGAGATCTCGGTCCTTCCCGCAGCCAGCGAGTGTTCCCCAGGAGAAAGGCCTTTACCGCAGTGTTTTTGAAGAGTTTCCCCGTCCGTCCGTATTTCCGTTTTGTGAAGGCAAAACCTGTTTTCACACAGAATTCATCAGACACTCGGAACACTTATAATTGGCGAGAGTTGTTTTAATGATTTTTTTCTCAAGAATATGTGAAATACGTGAATATGTAGAATTTTCAAGTCCATTGGATGGGGGAAAATCTTACCATTTCAAGATACCACGGGCAAAGACCGCTTAATTTCTAGTCATCCGTTAAAAGCGCGAATATGCCGTGATTCAAATTCCTGCGTCACGGAATAAAGGGGAGCGAACGACCAATCAGGAGTCTACACGCTTACAGTTATACTTTATACGCTTAATTATAATTGTAAACTGTAAATATGATTCAAGTAAAAATGTTGCAAAAGAGGTGGACGTTGTGCTGCGATACAGTAACTCTTTTTATCTTTGTGTTATCGATCCTAGCATCGGATCCCCCGCTTCCCACGTGACCGATTTCCCTCCACCCTCCCCAATCTAGAGCCTAACACGCAGGCTACTCCTAACGCTACAGGATTTCACCAGCTGTTATATTTTACAACGAACTTACGCCAGCTGGATGGAAAGAGTTGCCACAAAGGAGTACATACTTTGTAAAGGATAGAGTGTCACAGTTCAGAAGGTCAATTTTTTAAAAAACTTCTTTATGTATCACGTTCCAATTTTCTGGGAATTCTAAGATTGCCGAGGTCTTTCAACTATAAAAGGCCGGTCCACATGATACCATGTGCATCCCAGCGTAAATAGTACGCGTATTTTGACAGATTATAATTGTTAACTGTAAATATAATTCAAGTAAAAATGTTGCAAAAGAGGTGAACGTTGCGCTGCGACACAGTGTTTCTTTTTATCTTTGTCTTACCGATTCTAGCATCGAATCACACGCTTTCCACGCGACTGATTTCCCTCCACTCTCCCCTGTTCTAGAGCCTCACAAGCAAGCTACTCCTAACGCTACAGGATTTTACCAGCTGTTAAATTTTACAAATAACTTATGCCAGATGGATGGAAAGAGTTGACACAAAGTCGCACACACTTTTTGAAGGCTAGTTCAATTTCTCAAAAACTACTTTATGTACAATAATGTTCGAATTTTGAGAAAAGTATAATATTGCCGGGGTCTTTCAACTTAAAGTGCCCATATCGGAATTTTTTTTATTTTCTTATCTGAATCTAAACATCACCCTAAGAACTTCAGTGAAAAAATTTTTCGATTTGCATAAAACGCGAATTTTTTTATGAATTTTATAAGACGTTCAAATTTGACGCCATTTTGGCCCACCATTCGCATTAGTCTCCTCTCGGTTTAGCAAGAGCTGTGACGTGGATTCAGGAACACGTGACTTCAGCCTTTCTCTGGATCTCACTGAAAACAAGTCGCGGTATTTCTGCACGTTTCTCGAAAATGCCGGAAAGATGTGTTGCAGCGAGATGTGGAAACATTAAAGACGAAGTGAATGGAATAAGCATGCACAGGATTCCTTTCTTTGGCACCACATGCCCGCAAAGACTGAGGAGGCGAAAGAAATGGTCGATTTTATGCTGGAGCGGAGGAAGATGTGGACACGCGCCTGGAAAGACCTCGTCCTTGTGCTCGATGCACTTCAATGACTAGGATTTCACAAGGCTGATGAATTCAGGTTTAAACTTAAAACGTGAACTGAAGTAGGATAACATCGCGTTTGTGTTTATCCTTTAAAACAGCTAAGCGAAAGGAAGACGAAGACCAAGAGCCACCTTCGAAGAGGAGCAGGGAAAAGCGAATGGTAAGCTTTGGATACTGAATATTCACACCCGCTTGTGACATTCTAAGCGTTGTAACCTTCTGAGGTTTATAGTTTGACCTCACTGTTAACTCAGTCGCAAGTTTTATAAAATATGGCGTAATTGTTTTGGTATATATTCTCATAGATCGTGAGATCCGCGAGGTTTCGTTGAGACCAAGCTCTCAAAAAATACTAGCACAAATGCTACCACTGATGTAAATAGATCGATGGGAGAACAGTCGCACTCGGCGAACACAGAAAACATTGTAAACCACGATGTAGATAAGGTAGATAAACTGCAGCAAGAATTCAACGAGCTCAAACAAATATTGTACACATATGTGTTGCAGAATTCTGCAAACAATAAAAATGTTGAAAAGTATAAGAGCGTTATCTCTGAAAACCTAACCACCACAACGGGGGTTCAAAATAAAAAAGGGCACAAAACAAATAACAAGCGCAAAGAGCGCAGAAAAAAATTGGCTAAAAAAAGGATTGAGACACAAAGAGTAAAACACGAGAAATTCATGAAGAATTTTTCAAACACACAACTTAGCGACAGCCTGTTAGCGTTATTTCTAAAGGGCTCAAATTTGTCCCGACACCGGTGACAGACACGAATTACATTAGACGCCAACTCTTGTTAGACTTAATTCGAACATTTCGCAAGACGTATGCGCCTAAAAGATACAATGACAGTGACAAAAAGGAAATTAACCTGTTCATTGGACAAGCTAACAACTTCCATCCTACAATTAAATTTACGGCCGAAATTTCAGTGAACGAGACAAGCTATTATTATCACAGCTGTTATCACAGTTCAACACGTGTCCTTCCTGTAGTTCCCCGAGAACAATGTCGCTAGTCAGCGCTTCCCAATTGCTTCCGAGTTCCTTGCAGCAGTAGCACTCGCTGATATTTGCTAGCAGATCACGGTTACAGTTACCACAAGTACATCTACATGGAAAATAATTCGTTCGAATGTATGTGAGTACTTGGCCATAGTTTTGACAGATGATAATGAGGAGCGCGTATGCAAAATACAAGGTGAGAACTTTACCATCCACTAACACGCACTCTATTCTCCAAGCGTTTCTTAAATCTTCCTCGAGTCGTCGCTTCTCCTCTTGTTCCTTGCGATATCTTTTTAGCCATTCTTCGTCTGCTATCGGCTCGTCCACGTACGGTTCGAGTGTATCCTCATCTTCACACGTATTACTTGTTTCGTGGACGCCGTCTATCGCCTTGACTTCGACACTTTCAAATTCGTCCTAGCTGCTTTCTTCAGCGGTTTCCTCACTTTCCGTGTCATAAGTTTTCTGCCATGAAAAATACTTATTTGGAGCTAAGTTTTTCCTTCCTACCGGTGAATCTGACGATTTTCTTTCTGCCGCGAATGTACTTTACTGAAGGTCAAGTGAGTGCATAGACTGGAGAGTTCCTGAATGTACGTCACAGACCATGTCACGTGGCCCTATTTTGACGTGAAAACTGCAAAGGACCGCGAACGATAATGCTGTCAGTTGACGTAGGATCTACAAGAGACCTAATCAGCCAAAAATAAACTGTAACACAAACTGCAAGGCTGATACTACGTGAAAGAGTTGACTTTGCGAGACAACAACCCGACAGAAACCGACAAAACAGGGCTGCAACCGTGGACAGCTGTTTCGTTCGTTCGTTCGTGGTGTGGCAATGCGTGATTCGGGGAGCGGGCAGGTTCAAAGTACGAAACTTGATAGGACATGGGTTTTGTTGCATTTTATTTGAGCTGGCTCTGTCGCTGGTCTCATATAGAACTGCTACACCGTGCTGACGAGTTCCAATAAGAACGAAACAGCTGTCCACGGTTGCAGCCCTGTTTTGTCGGTTTCTGTCGGGTTGTTGTCTCGCAAAGTCAACTCTTTCCCTATTTTGAGCCCGTCGGCATTCTCATCAGCGGGGCGGGTGGACCGCAATAAAATAGGATTTTAAAGATTTGTAAAATTCATAAAAAATTCGCGTTTCATGCGAATCGAAAATTTTTTTCGCGGACATTCTTCGCGTAATGTAAAGATTCAGATGAAAAAATAAAAAAAAAAAATTCCATTATGGGCACTTTAAGACCGGCTCACATGATACCAGGAAATTTTTTTTTTAATTTTTATTAACATTGCGGTTTGTACGAAAGTGTCTGCCCGACTTAATTAGAAAACTTGTGCTCGTTGACATATTTCCTGAATCTGGACGCCATTGGCTGTAAATTGCGGTTTGTGCGAAAGTGTCTGCCCGATTTAATTAGAAAACTGGTTTTCGTTGACATATTTCCTGAATCCGGACGCCATTGGCTGTAAATTGCGGTTTGTACGAAAGTGTCTGCCCGACTTAATAAGAAAACTGGTGCTCGTTGACATATTTCCTGAATCTGGATGCCATTGGCTGTAAATCGTCTGTGAAAATACACAATTCCATTTCTTTTTCGGATACTCTCGAGCCGACAGGTAGTAGCTTGTAAACCGGCCCTATAAAAGGCATTAAATTGTAACTTATCAGCCAACGACAAAAAAAAATTTTGTGTTGATATAAACGGTGTCATCGAAATCCCGTTTCCCCTTTTGTTAAAAAATTTGTCATCCAAATACTGTAGAGATGTCCACTGCGGGAAGGCTAATCTATTCCGTATGCATCAAATATAACGAGATTTTTCAATCTCCTTTGTAATTCAATAAATTTCCTCTTTTTATGTTCTAAAGCATGCCCCCAATAAGTTCACAACACGAACGGGGACACTTTTAAACGACCAGATCTTCTGACCGGTAAATTTTAGACTCCTTTTCAGTTTTCATTACGCTGGTGTCATTTAAAGTGATAAATGCTTCTTTCTTTGCGAGTTTTTCAATGCGGTCGTGTAATTTGTTGGCACGATTTGTAACTTGAGCTTATGTGAGATATGCATTCTGATAGATAGAAATAAGTTAACATACTTTCAAATTTTATGTAGTCCAAAGTTGATCTCTGTTTAAACAACTTAACTAACATATTTTATGGCTTATTATCTGCCCTTGCGTTTCTCTTGAATTTCTAACCCAAGTCGATAGTGGCCACAAGCGCAATGACCGCGAGCAATCAGGCCTACGGAATGTCTTGTTATCGGAATCCAGGCGGATCTTCCCATTGCGCTAAGAGGACGGTATTTTGCGATATTGTCGTCTCAAAATGATGGTTTCTGATTGGTTCAAAAACTGTCATGTAAGCATGACAGCACGGCACGGGTTCGGGCACGGCATGGGTTCGGCGCGCACAGATCAAAATTTTACTTCTGTGAATGAACATGCGACGTTGGATGGTGTTGTTTATTTCCTTTCATTTGAGTTTACAAAGCTTGTGACACTGTTTAAGGACCACTTATAATATTTTTTGTGGTGAACATATACCATGATACAGCGGATACAACTTTTTTCTTGAAGATAAGCAAAAAAGAGTGATTATAAATTCGATGAAGAGAAATTTACTTAAAATACTTTCTTGGGTGTGAAAGCGGCCACGGTAAATAACAATGAGCTTAAATTCCAATAAATTATGGCATTTTCAAAGCAAAAGGATCTGTTTCTTTTCTGATGTCTCTTTATCTCTAGAAAAAATTGCTCCAAGAGCTCTGCTGCGTTCTCTTTCATGGCTCAGGTCTGTCAATTTGATCTTCTTGTCGTAGCGCCCAACAGCAGACAGTTGGCGGCAATTTTTACAGTATTCTTCGCCTCTTGGTTTCTTTCAAATTTCTAAATCTCCACAGCATCTAAGCTAGGATAACAATGCTCTATTTTTGTTTTTGGGCACTAGTATGGTTGCTCTTTTTACTCTTGCTTCTGGTTGTGAGGTTTATTCATCATTGTTTTCATGTTGTTGTTTATATCTCGGCGGTAACAAATTTTCAATAAAATTTGCTGGTAAAATGTTCAAACCTACTAGCTCGTCTATTATGTCAATGGTAGGTGCTTTATGAACTGTAAATTTTTGCATTTTCTTTGTTTTGACATAAAAATTAAAGCCAAAAATTCAAATAACCCGCCCCGAGGAAAAATTTCACGCACGGATATTACCATGGCTACAGTTTAACTGGAGTAAGAATTTCTCTTTCAATCAGGGCACGATTTGCACTTTATCCGTTTACTCTCTCCAACATAATGTCAGTATCGCAATAAAAAACTAAATTCGATTTTGAGACGGCATTACGACTTTATATTGACGGCGTTGGGAGAAAATATATTCCGTATTGGGCTCCGTCGCTTCGCGACTGCGCCCAATACGGAATATATTTTCTCCCAACTAGCCGCCAATATAAAGTCGTAATGCCTTCTCAAAACCGAATTTAGTTTATAATATTGCGTAACGCGACAACATGAAGGTCTCTTTCTTGGTCACTCTTTGTTTTTGTCTTTCTTATACCGGTAACCTGTGACTTATCACCTGCGACCTTGTCGACCGCAAGCTCGGATCCGTAACCGTTGCCCTGCTACTTTTATTTGATGGTTGTGCTCTTCGGCGAAAACAATAACATTGCATGTTCAGCAAGTCTTCTCTTAGCATGATAATTTCTTCTAATATTATAAACTAATTACGATTTTGAGACGGCAATACCGCCGGTCCGGAATCGCGAAGCGACGAAACCCAATACGGATTTTTTTTTTCTTCCAACGCCGTCAATATAATGCGGTATTGCCGTCTCAAAATGGCAATTAGTTTTGTATCGCGATTTATATAGACAAGTAAAACTGGAAATATATTATTTCGCGCCTGGTCAAAATGTATATTCTTGCTACCTGCAAACGTATCCGAGGGAAAATTTTGCACGCGCAAACAAATTTCGTCGCGGGATATTTGAAATTTGCCAGCAATCTCGTAATTTTTCGTGTCTAAATGTCTGGAATCGTTTAATTGAAACAGAAGAAGCGTGGAAATTCAGTGGAAGAGTTATCGAGGTCCCATATCATTTCCCGTGGTGATGAATTGGGCGAAATGCCAAATGTTGATATTTGCAGTACTTTTTGCAAAGAGTTGTTTGACAGCATCGATACCGAAAGCGAAACAGGAGAGTCGCCAAATAAAGATAGCGAGGCGAAAGCTAACGAAACTGAGCCCCAAACTGAGCCGAGAAAGGAAAGAAGTAGCATTGTTATCTTAGGCGACGAGGAGATTAAAGAGTACCAGAAAAAGCAGGTCGCGAAGAATACTGTCAAAGAACCTGAGAGTGCTGTTCGTCGCCTTCAAGCTTGGTACAATGATCGATATGGCCAGACACTGCAGTTGACAAGCATCAACAAAGCCAACGCTGCCGACCTGCTGAAACACTTCTTTCTTGAAATACGAGATGCAAGAAAAGATAGGATTGGCGAATAATACGAGCCGTCCACCCTGAGCACTTACCAAAATGGTTTAAGAAGATTTTTCCTCGAAAGAAAGGACGACGAGTCTTTCGACATCTGAGAGAATGAAAATCTTAAGAAGAAGTTCGCTTCAAAAAGGAAGCACTGAACTAAGGCAAAGCAAAAATTGTCGACGCGGAAAATAACTCAAAACCGTTTCCTAGGCAATATTCCATTTTATTGTAATAAGTCCTCATTTCCATTTTTATCTTTTAGCTTTTATTCTCAAGTTTTAGCACCCTTTTTGTATATATTTCCGTTTACTCGTTTCATTTTTCATTCCTTAAAGGCTATAGACTGATAGCCGAAAGCTCATGTTTTTAATCTTTTTAACCACAGAACGCTTTTTAATCCAACAAGTCTTATCCTGGTTACAGCTCTATTTTTACTCGTATCCGCAAAGACTCTTCTGTTAACGTAAATGCTGTGATGGAACTCTCGTTTCCCCTTTTGTTAAAAAATTTATCATCCAAATACTGTTCGCGTGTACACTGCGGGAAGGCTTATAAATTCCGTATCAAACCTTCGCAATGATCGATCTTTCAATTGCTCTCACAGCTCAATACATTTCCACTGTTTTTTCTAGATGACTACGTCTTTTGACTTGTGTAAAAAAGCAAAACAGAAAGACAAAACAAACGTTCCAAAACTCCTTTGGGCAGTTCCTTCAGCTGCAGGTTGTTATTCAAGTACCTACCAACAAAAAAATGTGGATTGTCCAAGTTCTTAGTTTTGGGTTGAGAGTTGACTGATTCACACCTAGACACTGAATTAAGCACTAGCCCCTGGAGTTTGTTTTACAGACAAAGGAATAGTTATACTTACAGCCCCCTCAGCTCTTTATTGTTAGCAAAAAGTCCTTTGGGCAGTTCCTTCAGCTGATTGTTATTCAAGTACCTGCCAACCAAAAAAATGCGAATTATCCAAGTTCTTAGTAAGTTAACATGATATCCACACACTTTATTGGCTACAACTTTTAAAAATACGACCGCGTCAGTTTATGGAATGAGTGAACCAACAAAATAATCGTTACCTCCGACTACTTCCTTGTTACTTGAAAACAAAGAGAGAGTAAGTATGCGCATACTTCATAAGAGTAGACACAGAAACACTTATAAATGGCGGGATTTGTTTTAATTCTTGTTTTCGTCAGGAATATGTGAAATACGTGAATATGTGAATATGTGGAATTTCCAAGTCCCTTAGATGGGGGAAAAAACTTTCCTGTTCAAGATATCACGCGCAAAGGCGGCTACATTTCTAGTCATCGGTTATAAGTGCAAATATGCCGTCATTTAAATTCCCGCGTTACAGAATCAAAGGTTATTACATCGGACGACCAATAAGGACCCAACAAGCTTACAGTTACACTTTATACTCTTATAATTGTAAATTGTAAATATAATTGAAGTAAAAATGTTGCAACAGAGGTGGACGTTACGTTACGATACCGTGTTTCTTTTTATCTTTGTCTCACCGATCCTAGCATCGGATCCCTCGCTTCCCACGTGACAGATTCCCCTCCACCCTCCCTTGTTCTAGAGTCTAACACGCTGGCTACTCCTAACGTTACAGGATATCACCAGCTGTTAAAATTTTCAAAGAACTTGCGCCAGCTGGATGGAAAGAGTTGCCACCAGGGCGTACATACTTTGTAAATGCTCGACACATTAAAAGGTCAATTTCTCAAAAACTACTTTATGTACAAAGTTCGAATTTTGAGAAAATTCTAAGATTACTGGGTCTTTCAAGTCAAGGCCGGCTCACATGATACCAGATGTATCCCTGCGTATTTCGTACGTGTACGGTTTTTTTTTTTTTTTTTTTTTTTATTTTTTTTTTTAATTGACATTACGGTCCGTACGAAAGTGTCTCCCCGACTTAATAAGAAACTGGTGCTCTTCACCATATTTCCTGAATCCGGACGCCTTTGGCTGTAAATCGTCTGTCAAAATACACAGGAGATGCGTTTTCCAATACTGTCGAGTCACCAAATCCGCTGACAGGTAGTAGCTTGTAAACCGGTCCTTACGGAATACGTTAAATTGCAGCGTATCAGCCAACGAATGCAAACAACAAAAATTATTGTATTGATATAAATGGCGTCATCCAACTCCCGTTTACCCTTTTGTGATAAATTTTTCATCCCAATACTGTTGAGATGTCCACTTCGGGAAGGCGTATCCATTCCGTATGCATCAAATATATCCAAAGATCTTTAACCTCTTTTTTACCTTCTAAAGCATGTTCCCCCCCCCCCCCCCCCAATAAGTTTACAACACAAACGGCGATACTTTTAAAAGACCACGTGTTCTAACCAGTAAACAAGTCGATCATAATCACACTTTTTTTACTTATCATATGTTCATGTTAACTTTTGAGTTTTCTGCTATCACGGATGGCTTTAAACAAAATATAGGGTAGGCCCCTAATATTCTAAGACTATAAAGAGATTTAGAGACTCTCTGAACAAAGTTGCAGTTCAATTGCCTTGATTTTTCTACATGACCGTTGAAGCATAATCCCATTTTATAGGCTTATTTTTTCTTGAGTAAGGTTTTCCAGGGATTGTTAACAAGTCGCCTGAGAGAGACCACTTCTGAAGCAGTTGTCCATGTTTGTTCTCTGGATGTGGGAAATTAACTGTCACGCCCTCTTATAAAGAACTGTTCCATGTGATACAGGTGGTAATTTCATCGAGGATCTGTTCGCTCATTATACCGATATTTTGGAAGAGTTAGTAATACCGCACGTCGGATGGTCGTGGAAATTAGGCTTGTGGTCTTTTAAAGCGATAAATGCCTCTTTCTTGGCTAGTTTTTCAATGCGGTCGTCTAATTTATTAGCATGAAATGCAACTTGTGAGTATGTGAGAGTTACTTTCTAATATATAAAAATGAGTTAAAATTCAGCTGTAAACATTCCAGAAAATTTCTGATGAACATCACCATCAATTAAAGAAAATCGATTTCAAGTCCCCTCCCTTTCTTGTGAGTAAGGGGGGAGCGGAATAGAAATCAATTTTCTTTGGTATAGATTTGGCCGTGCATCACCGATGATCGAGCGGGAGCTAGCAGTGAGATGATCCTGATTACAGAAAATGTATTGAAATTTCTCTCAAAGCTTGTCACTACTGATGAGTTCAATAATCAGCCACGTTACCAGCGTGTTTTTCTTCAGTGGCCGAGTGGTTAAGATATCCGACTGGTAATCTGGAGATCCAGGTTCAGATCCTGGCTGAATCACATTTTCAATCATTCCCTTAGTTGCATTGATTTGAGTTCTCAGATTAACTGTTTTATGGCGCCGTGGCTTAGGCCTCAGAGGCCCGTTTCTCGAAAGACCCGGTAACTTATCGGGCCCGGTAATTGGCCCGTTAAGTCCCTGATAATTTAACGGTGTTTCTCGAAGCTCCCGTTATTTACGATCCCGATAATTTTCCCGGTAACTTTCCCGGTAATTTACGGGAGGACATGACCTCCCGTAAAGTTACCGGGAAATCGCAAATGTTGCGACACTAAACAAAATGGCGGCCGGAGGCGGACTTTTTTGTTAAGTTAGAAGACCTCGGTCTTATCAAAGACGACCCATTTTGGCCGACATGACTGACTGTGAAACCATAGAAAGATTCCGGCTTTCACGAGCGAGAATTGAGTGGCTTGTGAATGAACTTGGAGACGAATTGCGGAGAAATACAAGGAAAAGCTGCCCGCTGGCTCCGGAAGCAAACGTAAATACAGGAGTAGTACTACTGTTGCTGTCGTGTAGTTTTAGAGAATGTTTTAGAGAATGTTTGAAAACCGCTTAGGGTGTTTGCATATAGGCGCTATATAAATTTGAAATTATTACTATTTTATTGTTATTATCAACAAACGATAGAAGAAAAAATAAATCAATATTTTGTCAGGTAAACAAGGCGCACATTTTTATTACTCCGAGATGGCTTCCTTTTTAGCATAAAATGGTTTCCTGTCACGTAAAACTAAACTAACTAATCCTACAGCAAGCGAAACTGTTTTCTTTTATGGCTTAATATATCATTCGAAATTCTTTGTGTTAATTTGCAGAATTTTCATAAGAAGGAGGAAGTTAGAAATCTGACATGCTACAGATAAAGGTAAACATGAGCAACAGCGATGAGAGTCGCCAGTTAGGCGCGGTCGTCGAAATACACAAATGGTGTTTGCTCCATTAGCTAGAGGTAAAAAGAACAAGAAGTGTACTGTAGTCACGATAGAACACGAGAATAAAGAACAAAAAAAAACCATCCCTTTTTTTCGCAAAATAGTTTCAGTCGTATTTCAATTGATCGCACCTTGTTGTGTGATACAAAACAGTGTACAAATGTCGATTTGGCATCGGTAAAAATAATGCTTGATGTCTTCCGCAGAAAATGATTAAATCACGCCAGTTGAACTATAGTATTTCAGTTTTAAAACTTGTTGTTAGATTATTCCTTATACCCAATATTCTCTACACTTAATACTAAACACAAAGAATCGAGCTACTTCAGGCAACTGATCATCGCTTCCATGATGATGCAAAATAACGATCTCTCTCGGCTGCTCTCCTTTGACACAACGAAAAACTCAAAGTTAAACTTAGCACGTATTGCACTGTCCTCTAATAATCAGGAAGACAGTCCTGTCGCATTCATAACCGTGCTTTTCCATCGGCAGCGAAATCGAATCAATCGAATGGACTATGCGTAGTCCCAAGTCGTGCTCCTTCTCTTGCGAACGAGCGTGAAGTGCGCGCAAGAGCCTGGTAACGGTCCTCTATTTTACCGGGCCCGTAAATTACCGAGAAAGTTTACGGGTGCTTCGAGGACGCAACATCGGGCCCGAAAAAGTTTCCCGATAACGGCCCCGATAAGTTAATGGGCCCGGAAGCTACTGGGACTTTCGAGAAATGGGCCCCAGGGGCCAACGAATAATAACTATTATGGTGTACCCGTGAAGAACACCTACCAAGTAGTATGCCAAAGTTTAATCTCTTAAGGAATATACAAAATTTTCTGTACGTGACACCACGTGCAATTGTTAGACTTTTTAATCGTACGTAGTATGCGATACACAACCAAAGGTAATTACAGCGGATCAACGAATGTGTACAGAGTATGCACTCCCATTTGCAAACTGTAATTTATTATAGGAGACACAAACGCAATATTTCTTTTCAAGGAACACTAGCCCCTCGATTATTATTTTACAGACAAAGAAGAAGTTATACTTACAGCCTTCGCAGCTGGGTATTGTTAGCAAAAACTCTTTTGGGCAGTTCCTTCAGCTCGTTGTCAGCCAAGTTCCTGTCAACAAATAATCACACCTTGATGATTGCTATTATGTGACTTATTTTTACTTACGTTGTGTAGTATAAGGTATAAATGTACATCTTTACTAGTGTTGGTTAACATTTTTTTTTGTCTAAATAAGGAATAATGACAAGGTCTTATTTGAAAATCATTTTTCCTCAAGGGAGCCAAAAGATAAGTAAATTTTATACCAACATGTTCATTATAATCACACTTCTTTTACTTATCATATGTTCACTTTAATCGTTGAGTTTTCTCCTATCATGGAAGGCTTTAAACAAAATATTGGGTTGGACCCTTATATTCTAAGACTATAAAGAGATTTACAGGATCTCTGAACAAAGTTGCAGTTCCATTGCCTTCATTTTTCTACATGATCGTTTATGCAGAATTAACATCATCATGATCCCATTTTACATGTTTATTTTTTCTTGAATGATATTTTCCAGGGAGTCCTCTTCCTTTCTAGTCAGTAAGGGGGGAGCAGACTAGAAATCAATCCGCTTTCGTGGATTTGGCCGTCCATCACCGATCTAGCGGGAGAGTAGTGAGGTGATCCTGATTGCAGAAAATTAGTTAAAATGTCTACCAGGAGCTTTCCATTATAAGTTAATAAACATGTTCCATTATAAGTTAATAAACATGTTGCCAGCGTAGTCGGTTCCAATCAGTGGCTGATTGGTTAAGGAGGGCGACCGGTTCAAAATCGGATTCAAATCCTGGCTAACCATATTTGCAATCATTTCTTTAGCTGCATAGATTTCTTTTCCTAGATATTTTAGATGATTGATGTTAACAAAAAGTCCAACAGCTACATCTTCTATTTTGTAATCAGACAAGTTCCCACGAGACCAATTATGTAAGGAAACGTTACTTTACAATTAATAAGGGATAATCGTCGATTTTATTCGATTTAAGTAACGTTTAAGAGGGAATGTCTCCTAAGACCGAGCGAAATCATAAATAAGCGGCACATGATGAAAAATTAAAAACTCTTCATATTCCGTTCAGAGATACCCCATGGTTGTTTTAAAAACGTGGAAGGATTTTTTACCTGAAATATATTTTTTGAATCAAAAGAAATAAAATAGAAAAAACAGTGACAGCCCCTCGTGGTTTGAAAAACACCTGAGATAAACATGGTTTACACTTTCTCGTAAACTTCGTTCTGTTCAATAAGCCATTTTATAGTTGTGTGTTTAGTGGCCTGGCCTTGGATTGGAAGCGAGGCTGGGGGTGACCTTGTTTTGATACAAACCTCACTGTTTTTTATATGTAAATGAAAACTAGTTAGCATAAGAACAGCATGATCTAGATATGAAAAGCAGTGGGGTCTGTATCAAAACAAGGTCACCCCCAGCCTCGCTTCCAATCTTAGGCCAAGCCACTAAGCACACAATTGTAAAATGGCCTATTCGCATTAAAGAAAACACAGTTTTCTTCCTGAAAATTTGTTTTGAAGTGTTTATTAAGTATCTGAGTCCAAAAATACTCCAGTGGATAAATTTTCCTGGTCATGAGGAGCTACAAAAAAATCTCAAAAATTCGCTCGCTCCAAATCAATTTGGCGCACTTTTTTTAATTCTCGGTTTTCACTGTCACCCCATTGAAAAAAAAAATCGAAACCATTCCATGAATGAAGTCGAGAAATTGACATGGTATAGAGGATAACTAAATAAGGCATCTGTCCAAGTGTCAGGTCTGTGCGGCATTCCGTACTCGAGTTATTTGACAAAATGTTCCACATAAATTTATAGAGCTTAGTATGAAGACGCCATGTTTGTGTCCCTCTGAGGGGCACAAACATGGCGGCCGAAAATACGAAAAAACATCTGGAGTTCACTTTTGCCAGAAAAGAGGTTTGTTTGCCCTTGTGAATTTTCGAATGTTTAGATTAATATTTCTCCTCAAACTTAAGAGCGGATGTCTGTAAATATCAACCAGAGGTGTGCAATAGCGAAAAATTCAAAATTCTCAAAAAAATTCACAACATAGCCCACGGTAAACTATTGCAAGAAATACATGTTTTACTTCGATCCGATAATTATTTTCGATGTGAGGCTATGATCTTGAATTCACCGCTCCTGGTCCGGGTTCTCGGTGTCTGACACCACATGTTGCGAAGACCTTGTTTTAAAAATCAAACCAGTTTTGTTCCAAACAAAAAACATCCAGTCTGATAAAGTACATAATTATGAACATCATGAATGGTATCTTATTCATCGGAAGTGAAAATTAAATATTTAGGAGATTTTTCAATATTTACAATTTTTTAAGCGATTTCTCGTGATGCCAAATTGACAAATTTGCAAGGCTAAAATCATCAACTGGTACATGGCGTTGAGGATAAAGATTTACACCACGTGAAAGAGCATCATTTCTTCTTATAAAATCCGCTTTCAAAACTATGGGCAACACAAAAGGAGATTTTTGAGGCCGCGAATTACAAGTAGTACTTTAGTGAAATTTGAACTTTTCTGTCACGGCATTCCGATGCTAAAACTCAGATAAACACAACATGAAAACGTTTCAAACAACAATTGTTTGTTGGTACTTGCCATAGGTTATGGCCCACGTTCATAATATTACTTTCCATAGTTTTTAATCATTTCGGGCAGGCACAAAAGATTGTAGCAGTTTTATTAGACCCCGAGTTCAAAAGCGTATAAAGGTCACAAAGGTCAGTTTACGTAGTCAACGTTTTGAATTCGGACCAGAATGTTTTGCATTGAATCTTACTTTAGAACAAATGAAACAATAGCTACAAGTGCTACGTAATTCATACCTTTTTAGCGAGCTTTCTGTACATTGTAGAAACCATCACATCAATCAGGAACGATACATGCATCTTGCCGCGATTTAAAAATACGTTTAACGGCAGAGAATGCGTTACAGTTTGCGCAGACCATTTGCCCACAGGGGGAGGGGGACTCCTATATCAAATTGACGAGTTGATCGTCATAAATTTTAAAAAAGTACCACTAAAAGGTACCAGAATTTGTTTTGTAGCCGTGGTCTGTATAATTTTCCCACCTAGTGGTACCAATTCTAAAATGAATACGCTTAGTTGCAGTTGACTGATATTTATAATAACTTTCTCTTATATGTTTTCGCTCAATACCCTAAAACTGGCTAAAAGGTACCGCCATACCTTTGACAGGTACCAAACCACGAATTTTAACCCCCGAAAGCTACGATCACCCCCGTCAATTTTTATATAAAGGTTCACCCCCGGGTACCCTGCGAGCAGAGGCCCTTCGACTTATCTAGGAAGATCAAAGGGCCTCTGCTCGAATGGTACCCCCCGGGCGCGTGCCAAGGGTAATTTTTCACTGCCCCTTCGATACAAACTGTAACTGCGATTTACTTGTGAGCTGTATTTTCTGTCACTGCACTTTCTAAACGTGCAGTTAGCCCACGTTGGTATTCAGATCGCTTCAGTTTGTTTATTTTGCGCTGCAATCCAACTTTAATGCTTGATTCTGGTTTCACGGCGTTCAAACAAATTGAGCCGAAATGGTATTGTGTGAGAGTATGCCTCGATTGTTGGAGGACGATGTGGACAAAGTGTTGGAAATGCAGCGAATACCCAATGTATTCCAATCAGAGATTGTACAAGAGACATTCGAAACTATCTAAGGGCCACTGGGTTTGCTGACTGAACGCTGAAAACTGAGGCGGAGCTTCTCGTAGGCAGAGCAGGTATCGAATTAATGTAACGCAAAACTCCTGACCTTAAATAAGAATTACCTTTAATAACGCTTGCAATTTGATTTTGAATTACTGGTTATTACATCCACACACATTTATGATTTTTAGTGATTTTTTTTTAAAGTTATTTGGCCCTGTGCTTTGTCACTGTTACAGTTTCCTTACGTAAAGAATGGGGAGCTTAGTGGGGAGGCGGCGGGGTAAGAAACGGGGTTGCGTCACAACTGTCGTCCCTATTTTCCCCAATATTTCCTGCAGTACGACTCACACCTGCTACAGTCGACCACAGTACATTGTCAGTAGGAATAAGGGAGGAGCGTAGGGGGAGCAATTTTTGTCAGAAAGAGGGCCAGGGTTTCACAGCCTGGACGGCACAGCTACGCTATTATTTCTTTATGAAGTTTAATGCTCGGCCCCACTAGCACTTGTTCTATAAACACTGCCGAGGGTAAATAAAAGTTATTTATTTAATTTTTTTTATTTTTACGCTCCTTTGGCTGTAAAGCCAGTTCTACAAAGTTACAAAACTAACTGACTAAACTTCAGGGCAAAATTTCCCTTGATATCTTCGAAATCGATGACAGCCATCTAATCAGGTCTATTTGCTCAAGACATCGAGATGCTTATGGCATCAGACGGCGCTGCCTAAACCGATTCTGCGCCGGTCCCACCAAGTTGGGCAGCTAATCATTTCAAGCAAACGAAGGGAGATCGGGGCATCACATTTGTGCAATCTAGACTTATCCACAAGATGACCTCGATATTAGTGCCTGTCGGCTTTCGCAAGTACTCTAAGGCCCCGTTTATATGGAGAAAAGTTGTCCCGGGCAAGAGGGTCACCCTCCCAGCCGAGTCAACTTTAGCGAGCGTTTATATGAGAAAAAAGTTGACCCTTTTGCCCGAGCCAAGAGCTGACCGTCTAGAGATCATGAAAACATGCGAAAAAAAAAACCGCCTCGAAGTCTGCAAATCAAATCGGTTGTTTTTCTTAAGTTTACAAACGTTGGCTTTTTATACCCAAGAAATTCTGGTTCCTATGGTTTTTGAAACCAAGTTAAACAATTCTGAACTTAAAACTTGCCGGGCAAAATCGGTTTGCGAAGGCTACACAAGTCGTGGTTGACTGAATCTAACCGCGTGACACTTCAAGTTCTTTTCGCGTTGAATTTCGCCTGTCGTTAAGTCCGTAATCACACAAAACTGAGATACAAGCGTTTGTTGTGGCATGACTTGATAACACTAAACGCCAAATGATTTATATACCTTTTCATATAATTTGACTTTGTCGGCGTTGAAGTCGGTGGCATTGAACTCGCACATTCCCAATGACAACAGAGCTCGCGCATGCTCTGATTGTCTCGCCTTGACGATGTTGACCCGGCTAGGCGAGCCAAAGTGTTTATATGGAGAAAAATTGGCCCGGCTAGGAGGGTGACCCTACCATCGCAAAAGGGTGACCCGGCTAGGCGGGTCACCCTTCTAGCCGAGCCAACTCATTCATGGTAGCCTCGCGAAACGCCCCTCGGGGACGGGAGCGATGAGAGGCGGCTGTCTTCGCAGGCTACGTTAGACTGAAATTTGAAAAACTTTATCAAAAATCAAAACAACTGCGCGAGTGTACACGCAACCAGATAAAATTGTGGTAACCCAAAACCGTAATCTCACTTTGAACTTATTATATAATTAATTGTCTTTGGGGTCTACATCGATTTCTATCCCGTGGACAAGGGCGTACGTAAGTGCAAGGTCAGCGGTCTACCGGTGAAATGTATGTAACACAATCTTTGTGACCAAATGTATAAAACGGCCAGTAAGGTGTTACGATGTTTCCTATACTGATGTCCCATATTTCTTAAACATCCAGTGTGGCCGCTCAAAGGTATGAATTATATAGCACTCTTAGCTATTTGCTCCATTTTTTTTCAAAGTAAGATTGAATGAAAGAAGTCCTGGTTTCATTTTATTCCATATTTACTAGTGTTGCGACCGGTTGACAACGTAAGCTGACCCGTGTACGGCTTTTGAACTCCGCTAAAATCTTTTGACACTGCCCCTTAAAGATAGAAAACCAAGGAAAATAGTCTTACAAGCATAGGTCATGCACAGGCAGTGCCCTGTAGCAAGAATTAATAAACCATTGTTGCTTGAAACGTTTTCATGTTGTGTTTATCTGAGTTTTAGCAACGGAATGCCGTGACAGAAAAGCTCAAATTTCACTAAAGTACTACTTGTAATTCGCGGCCTCAAAAATTTTCTTCTGTGTTGCCCATAGTTTTGAAAGCGGATTTTATAAGAAGAAATGATGCTCTTTCACGTGGTGTAAATCTTTATCCTCAACGCCATGTACCAGTTGATGATTTTAGCCTCGCAAATTTGTCAATTTGGCATCACGAGAAATCGCTTAAAAAATTGTAAATATTGAAAAATCTCCTAAATATTTAATTTTCACTTCAGATGAGTAGGATACCATTCATGATGTTCATAATTATGTACTTTATCAGACTGGATGTTTTTTGTTTGGAACAAAACTGGTTTGATTTTTAAAACAAGGTCTTCGCAACATGTGGTGTCAGACACCGGAAACCCGGACCAGGAGCGGTGAATTCAAGATCATAGCCTCACATCAAAAATAATTATCAGATCGAAGTAAAACATGTATTTCTTGCAATAGTTTACCGTGGGCTATGTTGTGAATTTTTTTGAGAATTTTGAATTTTTCGCTATTGCACACCTCTGGTTGATATTTACAGACATCCGCTCTTAAATTGTTTAGAATGCTGAAAATCACCCGAAGAGTCATTTTTAAGATACGGAAAAGCTCTGTCGCGGCCGTCCTCCTTATGTCACGCACGATGGAAACTCGGAAATTGAAACTGTTCTATTTTCAAAAGGAAGCACGACATCGAGCTAAGAAATTGTGAACAGACATATTTTTAGGTAATCTTTCCTTGAATGAAGGTAAAAATTTTGCAGGCCTCCCAGTTTTGAATTCTACAATTTGGTGACGTCACGTGAAAACCGAGAATAGAAAATTTCGCGATCCGGTAAAACACTAAATCCATTCAAATTTAGAATTCTAGATTGAGGATTTATCGCTCTAAAATCAGGTTTAAAAAATAGCTCCGGGCTTTTTACTAGCGCCAAGCCTTAGCGCTAACAAAATGACGAAAGTCGCAATATCAACGTGTAAACAAACCGCACATGACTGCAACCAAAGTAAGAGAAACTATTGAACTTTCATGTAGTTTACCTTGGAATTCGGCAGTCAACCACCAGTGAAAGGTCATGTTTCACTAACTGCAATAAGGTATTGTCTAAATAAGATGTTTGCTTGTGCATGTATCCCGTCAGTTATTATATAGCCATCTTGATGTATGAAGTCAAGAAGATAAACTATCCTCACTTATTGCGATGGAGCGACAATCAACTTAAATGACTTACTATCGGACCACTTCTTTTCGACTTGAAGATCCTTTAAAATCGAGATGAGTTTGCTTTTCTTTGAGTTTCGAAACGATTCTTTGTTTTGTTTCGAGATATCGTTACTGGGCCGTTCGCAGAATAACTTGAAGCCAAAGCGCTCTAATTCGACTCTGTTTGTTTCATAAGGAACGCAATAAAATTTCACGCTTTTTTAATTCACCTGACGTTAGGTTTGACTATGTTGCACGGAAAACACAAGGGCAACGTGTGTCGTGACATGCTGAAAACAAAAAACAAATTAAAAACAACGAAATTGTTACCAAAATGTGGACAGGACCGATGATTTATACACACCAAAAGAGGCCACAATGCAAGCCTTGCTAAAATATGATAATCTTTGCATTTTAATGAGGTGAAGCCTAGGGGAACACTTTTCTTGTTAGAACCAGTAAGCGTTATTAACATCTTAGTTTTCGCCTTCGTGCAAAAGTCACTACGGTTTCATCCCTGACTGTTCTCTTGAGAATGAGACAAAATAATGTTATCAGCTAGAAAAGAAGCATGCCTCTGACTGCTGACATGCGCATTCTTGACAAAGAGAATGCAGTTTATCGATGTATGGCTTTTCCCATCGAATTGTTGCAGTTGAGAGGTCAATGCCAAAGGAAGAACACATTTCCTTATGGTAAAAGAAAAATGGGGGTGGGGTGGGGGTGGAGGGGGGGGGGGGGGGAAGGATGAGCGGATGCTTATTTTCCCAAACAGCGGCTGGTAATGGAGCCGTGCCCGTATGTTGCGACCGCGATATCGGCTTTTGGTTCATCATCCACCAGTGCTTTCTCCGAGGTAAGGTGCAAGAAGAAACCTGCTGTTAAGGTTGCTATAACTACTTTAGCACACATCAATCATTGATCTTGAACTGGATCATTTGTCACCGTGGTAGAATGCATTGTAATAAATTGAATAATGGTTTGTTTTAGATGTAGTTACTCAAGTTGTAGATCGAGACGATTCGACTGCTTACTACTAGTCTTCATCAGGCAATGAGGTCAACTGATCACGCTTCAGTATTTATGTCACGAAGGTCTGATCCTGCAAGTGCTGCATACAGGGTCTGCTTTACATCCGGTTAGCTGTGAAATAGGACTTCTGAGTTAGAACCTAGTCCTTCGTGACGCACTTGACTTGAGTATCCATACCATATCTTGTCTGTTGCTCTCTTACTGACAACGCTGACCACTGATAACAGCGTGGTTGTCTCTCAAGTTTCTCCGCATGGTCTACTGAAGCTCTGTCAAAGGACTTCTCGTTTCGCACCGTAGAGAGTGCTCGTGTTGGCCACAAGACTGACCGCTTCCATCACGTCTTGCTGTCGTATGATGTCATCATGTCCCGTTGCGGACCCCAGGGGAGACATGCTTGAACGTACAATCTCTCCACGAAGTCTCATTACCATGCCTTTTACACTTTTGAAGTTATGGAGGGGATTCCCTCCCCTTCTCCATCGTCAGAAGACAAAAAAGGAAAAAAAGACCAGGTCTAGATAGAGTTTGGGCTATGCTGACATGCCAAGGAATATATTGCGTTTACTGAATCAAACACTTTGGTTTTCGCGGATAACCAAAACTGATAACTCTTCAGGTCGCTCTAGGACGTCGACCCTTGCAGCATCTTTGTTGAAAGAACGCCGGTATGTGGGCCTTCCACTAAAGATTTGCCTGCTTTACAGTGAATACAAACTCCTGTTTAAGTTCGTGTAGCACATCAAGTGTCCTGCGACATCGGAATGTTTATCACTAGAGAGCTGGCGACGCAGCGTGTCTGATGAACGTGTTGCGCGAAACAGGGCGCCTGTCTCATGTGGTGTTATTTCTTAGTATGTACTGACAACAGCCACCTCTGTTCACCATCAGAGTTCGCCCGCTTGCATTTTCCGATGAGCGTTTTTGCTGAGACCTAATAGGGCTGACGTCTGAAGATACCAAGTATGAATTTACTGCGTCTAAAGGCCTAAATGTAGCTCCTGATGTAATATAATAAAGTTATTTTATCTTCTTAATCTGAACTGCGTAAAAGGACAAGCTAAAGGGAGTCAAAGGGAGTCCTATGCAACATAGGGCTCGGGCTCCAATGCTTGCAGTTTCTGGCCTGTTATTGGTATCGTCTCACTAGCATCTACAATAGGCCTGCGGTCACGGCATCACTTATTGATTTATGTAGTGATTAGCTCAAAGTTCAAAACACCAGCGACAAAAAAGACAAATACTAGTCACGTCTGCATGGGTTATACTCCCACGCGGTCGCTTTTAGGGCAGCAGGTAAAACGATGTCCCCGAAAAAACGACTGCGTGGGATGGGAGCAGACTTCGTTTGTATTGCACTGTTTGCACTAAATTGGCCCATTGTTCGCAAATCAGTTACAGAGGAGGGCAGCGTATATGACAAAATAAAGGTGTATTAACCGAAAGACAGTACACCAGTTTGTCGCAAAAAAGCTATGGATCGGACTTGCCCATCTCACAGTCTGCTTTTCTTACCTTCTCAGTATTGCAGCATGTTTATACAGCCTTGGTGGATCTCGTCCCCTGCACCGGCTAATTTCCCACTGAGATGTGATAGGCAGGAGAAATGGCCTACTTCAGATTGCAGATCGCAATAAGGTCTGCCACGATCACAGACGATCGCAGAAGATAGAACCATGTTCTATCTAAAGGCTGGTTTCCATATGATCGCGGATCGCAGATCGCAATAAGGTCTGCTATCGTCTACGATCATATGGAAACTACTTCTGCGATCGTCTGCGATCCTGCGATCGTGATCGCAGACGATCGCAGAAGATAGAACCATGTTCTATCTCCTGCGATCGTCTGCGATCAATTGCGATTGTTTGCGATCTGCGATCCGCGATCATATGGAAACCAGCCTTTAGATAGAACATAGTTCTATCTTCTGCGATCGTCTGCGATCACGATCGCAGGATCGCAGACGATCGCAGAAGTAGTTTCCATATGATCGCAGACGATCGCAGACCTTATTGCGATCTGCGATCTGCGATCTGCGATATCATATGGAAACCAGCCTTAATACGTGAACAGTCACGTTTGCATGTTCAAATAACTTTAAAGGAACTAGTTTCAGACGTCCTAATGTTTGGATTTATTTATTTATTTATTTCATTTTAGCCATCAGATTATGTAAGAAAAACTAATCACTCCTCAGTAAAGACAGTAAAGGAAGCCGTTGCGTGACCGAAAAAATATCAAAAACAGTCGAAAATGGAAGATTGTAAAGCTCGGCTGTTTCTGATATGACCGTGGAGAACTTTAAAATTAGGCATTTTTGTTAATATTTTCTTTGAAACCGACAGGGTTTTGTTACCGTCAAAGGATTTTTGCTCATTCAATTGGCATTTGCCTAGACTTGCTTACAAGTCGAGCTTAGAGAGCACGAAGCGCGATCGTCAGAGCTCGAGGGAGCGAGCGCGGAGCGCGAACGAGCGAGGTCCAGCCTGAGGTCCATTCAATGAGGAGCGAGCGAGCGACTTTGAGAAAGTCTAGCATTTGCCAAGAGACGTGAATGTGATACCAGCTAGAGTCATTAGTCAATAGGGAGATCAATTATCAACCCTTCGAGCCATGATGGCTTTGTATGATACATTACGCCAAGAAACTGATACTTAGATAACATCTTATTCAAGGTGAGCTAAATATGAGCTTCCTGTTCTATGTTCCATCGTAATATTGAGGGAAACAAGAAAAAAAATTACAAAAGTCTTCGGCGATTTTGACGGAAACATGCTTATTGTTTACCGTTGTTGACAGATTAAGGTTGCAGTTATCGGGATTTTGAGAGCATTAGGTCTCAGCGCTGATAGAAAGCCCGAAACTAATTTTTAAACCTGGTTTTAGAACGGCATTTCGTCAATCAAGAATTCAAAATATCAAGTGATCCGGTGTTTTACCGGGTAGGGAAACTCTCTCCTGAAAAAGTGCGCCAAATTGAGAATTTCGACTGAGCCAATCTTAGTAATTATCATTACCTTCCCCATGACCTTCAAAACTAAAGTTGATATCTATTATTGGCCTCAAACGATTCGTAAACACTTCAACTGCACATTTCCAATCTTAAAAGGAGGTTTTTTATCGATGCGAATCAAACAAAGCGATGGGACACGTCTATTTTGGGTGGTCTTCTTCACATGTGGGCCCGAACAGATTTTATTGTTTTTCCGGGTTAAAAAAAAATTTAAGAAATCAAAACCACCACGTTACTAGAACTACCATAGGGTATCCTTAGTCAATTTATGAAGGATTTTCATTTTTTTATCATGTGCCACCCCTCGCTCGGTGTTAGTAGACATTCCCTCTTAAATGCTTAAAGGACACAGGCATAATTACCACAATTATTATAATCTTTTTTCTCATAATCATCATTATGTAGATCATGAACGCCCTTATCATTATGTTTTGATGCGTTCCCACTAAGACATCAAAGATTAAAACAAAAAGAAAGAAAAGAAAAAGAAAGGAGTGCCAAAAAATTTCTATTTTTCATTGTTGCCTCGTTTGTTGACAAAGTAAAATGAATTCTAAAAAAAGGAAAAAATCCCTAAAACTTGGGGTTCTGAAATAAGGGGAATCATCAGCCGTCTTTCCAATGAAAATGTAAGAGCTAGAATTAATTAATCTATTGATGGAACTGGGAACAGAATTTAAGCATAGTAGGTTGAGCATGGAACGCATTATCAAACTGAAGCTCATAGACAACATAGCAAAAGGAGGAAAAAAGTAATAACCAGCTTATGCTTCAATGGATTGGTTCATTGAAATGCGTAAGATAAAAGCTCGTTTTATTCTATTGTGAGATTAATAAAACATCGGAAATAGCGATGTCCTTTTTATAGCAAAAATGTTTTTAACTGATACATATGACACTTCTTTAAAAATTCTTCCTTTCTTTCTTTCTTTCTTTCTTTCTTTCTTTCTTTCTTTGTTACCAGGTGCCAAGTTCCGTCCAGTCAGAGGACGCAAAAAATAATGAGATGTATGAGAGCTGATAATACTGCTGCGTTTAGCCAGTGGATAGCTGGCTTGAGTAATTTTCATAAGCCACAAGAAAAAAAAAACTGAATAGAATTTGAATCATCCGGAGTGAAATTACTAGTTTTGTATTAGAGCAAATATTGGTAAATGCGAACAAATGAACGATGAGCGTGGAAGTGTTATTCCGGTTCGAATTTCACCCATGATTGTTTTGTGCTTGTGTTATTGATAGAGGAGCGTTCTTACAGGAATCCAGTATCGGTTGGTAATGGTCCAGGAATAGACGTCAGTTGTTTCCCTACACACGAAACATTTATCAAGGCGCGATCGTACCGCCAGGGTGAACAAACACAAGGCTCTGGGCATGCTGATGAAAAAGGTCAACGGAAAGTAAATATCAAAGAGGAGCATTTAACGTGTATTCTTTTTTATTCCTTTATGTGGATATGAATCTCTTAAATTGACACAAAAGGTTAGTGTTGTGTTGATGCTATTGATATGTTAAAAACAGGCCATTTTAAACTCCGTGAACTAAAAAAAGTAGATCACTCGTTCTGCCTGCCTGCCTGTTTTTCTGTCTTTCTGCTTGCCTGTCTGTCTGTCCGTCCGTCCGTCCGTCTGTCCGTCTGTCCGTCCGTCCGTCTATCCATCATTAATCATATCAAATTAGAGAGGTTTTGAAAACTGCGAGCTTGTATACTTTCGAGTTCTCAGAGCGAGTTGACCCCATCCAGTCCTAGAAGGGAGGTGGAGTGTACTATGCACACTCGATCTTTGAGATGTTTACACGATTTGCATATGCATAAAGTTACTTTCACACGATACCACACGAATTTGACACCGGTTCAAAAATTTCACTGGACATTTTGTTCACGCGGAACCGTTCAACATTTTTACTCTGTTCACATGACAAGCCAGGATGAATTTTAACTTTCATCAGACAGCGGTTTCACCAATGGGTAGACCACTTTTTTACTGTATGCAAAATGGCGTCGAGGAAAAGAAAGGCCAACGATGGTAGCGATAAATAGGGTAAAGATTAAACGCCGACAAAGTTGATTTCCCTATTCCGAGTGCTTTAGTAACCTTTAGGTATCTCCCCTCTTCCGTTAAATATTAAAGCTACTTGTTTTTCAACATTCATTGAGGATCTCATAATAATTTGCTACGATGATGTGATTAACAAAATAATAATAATAATAATAATAATAATAATAATAATAATAATAATTTATAAAAAAAATAATCCGAGCAAAATCGAAATTTACAAGTTAAAAGTATAAAAAAGAACTATTAAAAACCTATTTACAATTCAATGCATCATCACTAAAATAATAATAACAATAATAATGATAATCATAATCATAATCATAATCATAATCATAATAGCTTCATTTCTTTAGCGCTCATATCCTGAGCTCATGGCGCTTTACAACGCAACAAATAAAAAAATAAATAAATAAATAAATAGATAAAAATGACTAAAAAAGCCCACTTCTGATATATGAAATTTCTACGTTGGCAACGAGGCTTGGAGGAATTAAACAACAGAAACTTTTCACGCCACTCATCAACCTTCACGATGTTATTAACAAAATTGTCACCCAGTGTTTTCTTTGTTTCTTCTTTTATGGATAGATGTACGGCATTTGTGAATCCGGGTTTCAGACTGTAAAAGGACGCCAGCACAACGTCGCCTTCGTGCTTGGAAAGTTTCGCAGGCCATTTGGAAGATGACATCTTGCATTAAGACCGTAATATTTCGAGGCAAAGCGAGTAATAAAACGACACTTTCAATGTTCGCAATCTAGAGTTTTATCTTTCCTGTATCTTCTTCCAGTTGAGTTACCGAGCACCAATGCAACCATGCTTTTGCGTTACAAAAATTAAGACAGTCAGGATATTAACAATGCGCCTGTCAAATTTTCGGCTTGAAATTCGTCCTCGGGCGCAAATTTGGGGGTCGAATTTTTGAAATTTTTGTACAGTTAGCGTGGCTCCGTGTGAACGTAGCACCTAATCGCACGAATTTTCAACCGGTCGAAAAATTCGTCCGGTACCGTGTGAACATTGCCTTTAGAAGCCACAAAATTTGATGACGTGGAACGTCTTTTATCCATCTTTTTTTTAACAAAGAAAAGAAATTTGCGCCAAGGAATAATCATAGGGGATCTGACGTTTTCCAATTTCAGCCTTACCAATAGAGATGTTTGTAAGATATCTGATTTCGAATATTCACTTAATTCATTATTACTTTTAAACCTTTGAGAAAAAAAAAGTGAAAAAAAAAGCAACCGTTTAACAAAACAAAACAATTTCAAATGTCAAATTTAAAGAGTTTTAGCACTAGAATAGGAGATTGGAAAGAAAACGTTTTCCTGGCACGCCATGCTGATCATTATGGTTCTCCAAGACGACTAAGCATTTTGTAATATACGAAAAAGTGTTGTCAAGAGGGCGAGTTTCTAACCGCATTTTAAAAGAAATAATCTGGGTTACTTACCGTCCACAACTATGAAGTTTCTCTCGTCAGTGCCATATTTGCTTGTCGCCCGGCACGTGTAGTTTCCCTCCTCCTTTACTCGGATGGGTGCAGTGTTTGTTGCATTGACAAGAGTTGTTGAATTCCTTATCACCGCCATATATATGGGAAGAGTTCCGTTGGCTGTGCACAACGCGAACGTGCCCTTTGCGCCTAACGCCCCTCGCACAACAAGAGCTGGTGACACAACCTTTGGTGCAACTAAAACAAGGATGATTAGATTGAAAACCGTTTGTCGTTGCTGACATAACGCTGCTAATAAAAAGACATAAGACTGAATTTAGAAGGTGGTCTTTGTGAAATAACAAAAGGTAGACTGAATTTAGGATTTCAAAAAAGGAAAATTAAGTTGGGTGTAGCAATTAAATGTAAGGGTGCAAACCATAACCATTAGAGATTTCTGCAGACCTGGACGCAAACCTGGTTGTCGTAAGATTTATATAGAAGTGGATAATCTTTAAGCCGCAAATATTTTGCTTTCTCTGCAACTGCTCAAGCAGTTGCCCCAGTTGCTTGTCAAACGAAATTTTCCATTGCAACTTTGTTGCATGGTAAAGTTTAAAATAATAAAACGGTCTTTAAAACAAGTTTATTCAAAGTAAGTAACTGTTCTTTTTTTTTTCATTAATTTCAGTTTACAATTTTAACATCTGTGGTGTCTTCAGCTAATATGTTCTTACCAGGTGAACCAGTGGAGAAGGATAACCGAAATCCTCTTCTTCCACCATAATCATCTGAGAAGAATGTTATTATTGCTTGGTCTCCAGGTACAAAAACAGACTTTCCGGACATCTCACCGCAGTACACTCCGAAAGACCCTTCCTTCTCGTTAGTAATTTTCAAATAGTCAGACCTACAACGAAAAATTTTCTTCACAATCTCGAAAATACACTTCCTAACATACTCGGCTTTGAATTTCGCGGTAAAGAAGTTTTATCCAAGGTTATAGCTCACGTTAACTCAATTGACACGTTTACCACGGAAGGGCAATAATGGCTTCTATGTCTGAAGGCCAATTGTTTTCGTCATAGCTCTATTATAAACGTTCCTAAGCCGGCGACACACCTGGCGATTTTATACGCCGATTGCGGCGAATTTGATCGCCAGCAAAAATCGCGAGCGAATCTCGCCACCGATTGATGCGGACACACTTGGCGATTTTTTTTTTGCCGATAATGTGGCAGCATAGTTGGTGGCAGTTTTAAAAATTCATGTGATAAAATCGCCCAACCTGATAGGTTGACTCGTGATTCACAGTAATGACCGTAGGAAATCGCGGGAACGGACACATTAACCAAATGCCGGCGTATTTAATCGACGATATCTGACATTCCAGATATCGGCGATTTTATACGCCGATCGCGGCGGTCGGCGAAAATCGCAACCGCTGCACCGGGCACACCTGGCGATTTTCGTCGATCGCGGCAATCGGCATATAAAATCGCCACGTTAGCCGGCGACATACCTGGCGATTTTATGAGCCGATCACGGCGAATTTTATTGCCAGCGAAATTCGCAAGCGATTTTCGCCACCGATTGATGCGGACACACTTAGCGATTTTTTTTAGCCAATCGTGGCGACGTGGCAGTTTTAAAAATTCATGTGAAAAAATCGCCCAACTTGATGAATTGACTTTGCTGTAGCCTGTGTACAGCCGCCCGCTCCCTTCAGGAAAAATCGGGGAGAGAGACTCTCTCCCCGATTTTTCCTGAGGGGAAGGGGCGGCTGTACTCAGGCTAACTTTACTGGCGCTTCGCAGCAATGACCTTAGAAAATCGCGGGAACGGACACACTTGGCGAATGCCGCCGAATTTAATAGCCGGTATCTGACATGCCATATATCGGCGTAATATATATATTTAGCCAAGCCTAAAAGCGGAGCTCCAATTTTTTTGATAGCATTTATAGAAATCTGCTTATCGTATGGACGTAGATCCTCATCCTTTCATAAGTTATATATATTCTTAATGCACATGCAGCAAACTCCCCATCAGCAATGTAATACCAGGAGCCCATGATCATCGGCTCCTGCCTCCTGGTAATACAGAGAGCACAATTTTTAAGGCTGATTTGTTGTAACAGAGGGCATTTTTTCTTAATTTTCCTTTCACCGAGCAAGGGTTGCTGATTGGTTGATCTTTGCGCTTGTACCCCAATCTCGTCACCAGAGCCCACGCGCGTTTTTGAATGGGAATGAGATTCCTGTAACCAGGCTTGTGAGCCCGCGAGAATGGGCACCCCCACCAAACCCATGTTTTCGCGAAAAGCACTGGGCTCTGAAATCTGGTTCCAGTCCTTGTTATCTATAGTCTCCTTCGCAGCCGTTATTAGGGTCGTCACACAATGATCCTCCCCACGGAGCGTTGCGTGACGACACTGCTGCGAAGGAGGCTATGTTATGTAAGGTCTTCCGATTCCTGATCCTAGACTCCTAGTACCCGGATCTATCATTTAAAAAAAAAATGGCGGCAATCTCGTTCTCCGAGCCCGCATTAACCTTATCCAGCGGAATGGGCGCTGGATAAGTTAGGTACTTCATATATGGTAATTATTAATAATTACCATATATGAAGTACCTACCTGAGAACGAGCGAAGAGCGAATTTTAGTTGTCTTTGCTTCGTTCTAGAGATTTGGATAAAACAGGATAAAAATACAGTGTGAAGCAGTGTTCAGACATCTTCCTGTATTAGGATGGTGGATAAAAAAAGAAAGGATCTTTTTAATTTTTGCATAAGTTTTCAGGTTTGGAAGTGATCAAATTTTTCCTACGCCTCGTCTTATTTTTCCTGCGCGACTGTGTGGAAACGTTCTGTTTTAACAGCAGATTTGAAGGAAAACTTTTAGTGTGATAAATGTCAAAAGTAGAAGGGGTTTTGTTGTGTCGGTGGAACGCGAAAGGTCCGACAGCTCTGTCAATTAAGGAGGTAAGATAACTTCAAATATTTATGTATGCATACACACCTTTAAACTGTTTGTAGTGTTTTTTTTTCTGACGAGGGAGCAATTTTCTAAAAGAAATCTTTAATCAAGATAATATTAAAATTGCAAGCTATTACGTACAATAGTAGGCCAGTGTTGTTATATCAATTCATGTGGTCTACTAATACTAGGAGATCGTTGCAAACTAGTACACCTTGGACCAATTGAAAAACGAGTCATAATAAGTTATAGGGATTTACGAGATATATTAAATTTCATCTTTTTCTAGTCAAATTGAGTGATTTTTTTTATGTTTAGGTTCTGTTTGAGGGAGATGCACATTGGAGATGTTTGAATACAGGAGAGATATTTCTTGAAGTCAAATTAGCTTTGTGCCATTTTTATATTTTCCTACTGCACTTGTAGTTCATTAATTCAATAAATTAGATTGAAAAGCTCATTTTTAAAAATTTCTGTTATTCCCAGGTTGATAGCTTTTCTTGTACACTTAAAGTTGTTTATTTTGGTTTTTGTATAAACTCCAACTAAGTGTTCTGTTCCATGCAACTGATATTGATTTACAAGAGAGTCAACTGAAGATGTCTTTCTTGCTCTTAACTTAATCTAAGAATGCAGTATAATTTTTCCCATTTGTTTCGGTAGGGATAGGAAAACATGAACCTTTCATATCTTTCTGTCAATCACATTAGTTCCTTTGTTTTGAGAGTGCAAAGTGATGCTGTTTTGTTCAGAGAAACCACAGCAGTAATTGGCTGCCTCTTATTCTTGATATTGTTAAGTCAAAACAACAATCACTTTCGTTTGAATGCCTTTTGCTACTTTGTATATATGGAAACTAGTTATAATCAAAACTGGATCAGAGAGTACGTTTGATAACCTCGATCCTAGTGTAGGTTCTCTCCTTTGCCAATTTGGTGATGATGTCATCTGCCCCTGCAAAATCTACAGGGGTGCCAGATATATGTCCCAATATCCTTTCATTTATGGCAATCAACTTTGGTTCTCCCACACAATCTCAACTCCAATCTGTGTAAGGAGTGCGTTCTTTCTATGTTGAATGCAATAAATGTTGTAAGTCTAATTATTCAATGGAAAAATTTTGTTTCTCAGTCCCTAGTCATTTGTACCTGGTTTTAAATTAAGTTAGTAATTAAATTGTTTGACATAGAATCAAATAACAGTTGTGTATAAATTCTCAACTGTCCCTGTCAAAATATTTACCAAAAAAATTCATCAGGCAGTTATGGGAGCCGTTTATCCCTAGCAGTTTTTCTACACTTTGCTATACGAGAGTTAACTTGGAGTAAAGTTGGAAATAACACAGCAATTAAGGGATAATGAAATTTTGTGCTGTGCAGTACTGACTATACAACTGGGAAATCAGAGAATTATCCTTGGAGTGTAAATTTCTGTGTGGGAGTAGGAAACCACTTAAATTTTACATTACCCTAGTGAGGTCATTACCCAAGGTCAAAGAGTTTTTCTTTACCTTTCATGGACCACATTTCCTTACTGAGGAAATACTGAAAAGGAAACTAAGCGGTTTCCTTCTACCACAAAAATTTACACTGCAGATTTTATTCTCTGGTTTCTCAAATAAGGAACAGGCCTTGTTCCAACCCATTAACCTTTTGTCCTTACAAGCAAAATCCCAATTTAAGAAGTCATTAGACTGCTAAACACTACACTCCTGCAGCCTCGTCACCTCAGTTTATGAAAAGCACCTCATCTGAGAAGTCCCATTCATTTTTACACAGCAAAATACAT
>NW_028145697.1:0-2500 GCF_977016875.1 Pavona decussata
ATATAATCCAAAAATGGGTTGAAATCTTCATCAACTTAAAAGTGCTCGATAGCTGGACTAGAGCGATAATAATAATATAATGCAAGAGATAGGTTATTTGGTCATTTATTCGCTACTCTGAGTTTCATGCTTCTTGTGAAGCAATCATCAGGCAACTGCCAGAAATAACGGTTACAATAAGAGAAATTTGAAAATACAGAACAATAGATGCTAACTTCTTTGCGTGACGTGTCACACGGGATCGTTATCAGTAACTAAAAAAGAACACTGTTTAGTAGAAATTTCCTAGCATGTCTACAACCTGATGCGAGTTCATTTCTGCTGTTGAGAGTTGACATTTCCGGCCTGCATAATATGGAAAAATTTCTCCCACAAACACAAATTACATCTCTTAGATACATTCGAATAGGACCTAGCTTGTTTAACTTGCCGCCATTTAATTTCATACGCAATTTGTTGATCTTTTAGGCTCCAGATATACTTACTAAGCGCGGTAGCATGTTTGTAGCGCTCATTACGAAATGAACATAAATGATTTCTGAATCTTAATTTAAAAGTAGTGTCACAAAGTCCGAACAATAATATCTAATCACAACAAAGCTGAAATTAACAAATCCGTACGCACCAACGATCAAAAGAAGAACTGTAATTGCCGGAACCCTAACTCGTGCCCTATGGATGGAAATTGCAACGCAGAAAATGTCATCTACCAGGCTGAAGTCACCACTCCAACCACAAAGGAAACATACATCGGACTTTGTGACACTACTTTTATCTATCTTTTATCTATCTTCTACAGAATAAATTAGAAAAGTCCATGTCTCTGACCAAATTAAGTTTGTTAATCATCCTGGAGAAACTTTTCACACTATTCGCTATACGACACTCAATTGGCAAATGATTCCACAAAACTGGACTTCTATGAGACATAGAATGCTTTTTGATATTCGATTTGAAAGGTGGTATTTCTAACTTAAGACTGTTCCTTAGATGGGCTTATTAAACAGCTATTGAATGTACCTGGTAGCGTAACATTTTAATTTTTCCTGTAGTTCCTCACACCTGGCTTCTTCTTGTGAACATCTGTTTAATTTTAAAATGTATAATTAGGTGACAATTCGTTCTCCAGCTACTCGGGAACACTTTCATTTGCCTTTCGTAATTAAAAAACGAATTGAAAAATAAATGTCCAAAAATATGTCTTTATCACAAAAAGATATTTGGCTAGCGGTACCTGCCTGCGAAGTACGTCTTATCTTGTTGTAATTGGTCGGAGCATTTTTGGAGCTTTTTGTTCTTTAACTCCACTTCAGACAAACTTGAAGTAAAATAAAAAAACAAAACCTTCTTAAGAGGCGGCAAAAAGCTAACTAAAAATTGGAAATAAACGTTTACAATATTTAAAGACGATACAAATGAAAAGTTGAGATGTGATTGGTTGATAAATAAAGAAAGCTGAAACGGGTTAACGCGATTTTATTCCTAAAAAAAAATAGCAAAATCTGCCTTTCTTCCGCTGCATTACCCTGTCCTGTAGTTCTCAAAGGGAACCTCCACTTCCACAAAAAAATGTCGGGAATTTGTGTTTTTTTTTTTTTTTTTTTTTTTGCATAGCACCCCGAGAAAACTCGACCAATCCAACAGCACAAGCTAAGACCTTAAACACTATTTTGGTAATCGATCTTACAAACCGTTTACGATATCTTTCAATTTCTGCTTCTTTGACATCTAAATCCTCCTGGTGTTGACGTTCCCGTTCTTTAAGACTGAATGGAAAACAAAGAAACAAACAAACAAACAAAACAAAAAAAGGTTTAGTGGAGATAACGTTTATACACTGTAAGTTAACAAGTCTGTGAACGACATGTTCTCAGTGTTACTGTCAGCGCACCAAATAAAATGCCAACGAAAGGGAAATGATCCGGCTATTTTTCGTCTGGTTCGTGCGACAAACGTGTTGTAGCTTAATAGTCTCTCCAAGAATGAATTCCCACTAAACAAATTTCCGAAATGAATTTTCATCGAATGGAGCATCACTTAACAACAGTAGAATATGGAGCAAAGTTTATTTGAGAACATCACCAAGTCCAGTGAGAGAAAGGAATCTGATGGGTGTGGCCTTTACTTCGTTCAATCTTCATAAATCATCATCATTAACTTTAATTACCCTCAAATTTATGTAGTAGTACGTAAAAATAATTTTTTAGACCAGGCAACGTTACAAAATTAATTTTAAACCTACATATACTTAGCACGTCGAAAACTCACAAATATTTCTAGATAAATCTTCGTACGGTAATATTATGGGACATAATAAGTCGACAGATGTAATTGTGATATTTTGGGTACGCTTGTTTGCTAGATTTGTAGTCTCAGACCCTTTAAGAAGACCGCTATAGTGAGAGTTTAAGTTTTTGAAAATAAACTATAGTGTACGCTTTTGAAACGAGTCTACTATTGACCGAATGCTACCATTGGGGTTTGCGTTGTTTTAGCTTAA